>NW_027526295.1:127481509-127574009 GCF_048455015.1 Haemaphysalis longicornis | reverse complement strand
TTTTTCAAGTCCTTCATGTCGCCTTTCTTATGGATTAGGATGATGTTCGAGTTCTTCAAAGATTCCGGTACCATTGCGGTCATTAGTCATTGCGTATACAGGTTTGCCAGTTTTTCAAGTACAATTTCTCCGCCATCCTCCAAGAGGTATGCTGTTATTTGATCCTCACCAGGTGCTTTCTCCCCTTTCATTTCTTTCAAAGCCTTCCTTACTTCTTCGGCCGTTACTGGTGGGATGCCTATCTCCTCTGAACTACTGTCTCGTTCGGCATTATCCTGTATGTCCCGGCTGCTGTACAGATCCCTATAGAACTCCTCGGCAACTGTGACTATTTTATCCCTATTTGTGATGACATTGCCTCGCTTATCCTTAAGTGCATACATCTGATTTTTCCCCACGCCAAGACGTCTCTTCACTGCTTTCAGGCTACCTCCGTTCTTTACAGCGTATTCGATCCTCTCCATATTATACTTCCGTATGTCAGCTGTCTTGCTCTTCTTGATTAACTTTGAGAGCTCGGCTAGTTCTATTCTGTCAGCTGCGGTGGAGATTCTCATGGTTTGCCATTTCCTGATTAGATCTTTCGCCTTCTGTGAAAGTTTACCAGTATCCTGTCTAGCCATAGTGCCCCCGACTTCTACTGCACACTCCGTGATAATGCGTGTAAGGTTGTCGCTGGCTTCCTGTGTCGTAAGGTCGGCTGCCTCGTTAAGGGCGGTATATCGGTTCTGCAGCGCGATCCTGAATTCTTCTATATTGCTATACTTCTATATTGCTTCTATTTTGCTATATACCTTTTGCTATATCCTCATAATTATAACCCGAAAGCATTTTTATATTTTTCCCACGTGATCCCCCTCGACGAGACCTTTAATTTGATACCCCACACACCCTAGAAGGGTCATATGGAATTCATACCAGTCAAAATAACCATGACTGTCATGACTGTAACCAGGACGCATTATTTAGGTGTCCGACGTGATTCCCCTAACTGGAACCTTCAATTTGACGCCCCACATGCTTCAGCGGCCTCACCTTGAATTTAACCCAATCTATGACTCATAATGACTATCTTATGATTCGAACTACGAGGCCTTTTTTATTTGTACCACGTGAGTCCCCTCGTCAAGACTGTAAATTTGATACCCTACACGCCCTAGCGGGGTCACTTCAGATTTTACCCCAATATAAGACTCGCCATGACAATCTAATGTTTATAACCAGGAAGCATTTTTGTATTTCTCCCACGTGATTCCGCTCATCAAGACCATTAATTTGATACCCATCACATCCTATAGGAATCAATTTGAAATTAAACCAATCAATGATTAACCATGACTATCTCATGATATAGCCCTACCACATTTTTGTCCCACGTGATTTCCCCTATCGGAACTTTTAATTTGATGCCCCGGACACCCAGTGGCATCATTGTGAATTTTAACCTAATTTATGACGCATTTTGACTATGCCATGATAATCAGGAAGTACGTGATTACCCTTATCGAGACCTTTAATTTGATACGCCACACGCCCTAGCGTCATAAACTTGAATTTTAGCCGAATCGATTACTCACCATGACTACGTCATGATATATCCATAACTCATTTTCGTCCCGAATGATTCCCCACATCGAGACCTTGAATTTGATTCCCCACATGCTCTCGCAGCGTCATTTTGAATTCTAACCCAATCGATGACCCATTATGACTGCCTGATGACTACAATCAGGAAGCATTTTTTTTATTTACCCCGCTTGATTCCGTTAATCCGGACCTTTCATTTAATACCTTACACGCCTTAGCCTCATCAGTTTCACTTTTCACCCAATCTAATGTGGTCAATATTCTGTCTTAAGGGGCGCTTCCCGGTCAATTCAGCTAATTCATTTGAAACAGCAGAAAGGACAGCCCCCGCACACATTTCCCCACCGGCTCTCACCTCTTCCTTTGTGACCCCTAGTATATCAAGCCGTTAACAGTAGCAGGCGAACAACCAGCACGCCAGCACCGCCGTGTGCTTTCCCACCACCCTTTCCCACGCTCTTAGTGGATCCGTCAGGAGGAAAAGTTAAGACAACCCTTTTTTATGACCTCACCAGTCAATTATCACTCACGCGCCCAGCCGCGAAAATTAGGTATACAGCAAGTGCTTATGGCCATGAAAATTCAACAAGAAACTAAAAAAAATCAGACACCCCCTCCCTCCCAACCGATCATGCAGATCGCGAGTGGTGCCGTACCCGCAGGTAACCTGAATTCCGAGCCCACAGTGACGCATGAAACTTAACAGTCAACCATAGCTGCCTGCTAGGCTACTCATATGTACTCAAACCCAAAATGGACTCAAAACTCCTATGTACTCAGAACTCAAAATGCACTCAAAACTCAATCAGTAATCAAACTCAAAATGTACTCAAACTCAAAATGTACTCAGAACTCAAAATGGACTCAAACTCAAAATGTACTCAGAACTCAAAATGGACTCAAACTCAAAATGGACTCAAACTCAAAATGGACTCGGAACTTACTAGGTCTTAGGCGTACTCAAACTCAATCGGACTCAAACTCAGTCGGGATCACGCGGCTCAAACTCACTCAAGCTCAAACTCACCATGCCCCACTAGCCTCGCGCTCACTCAAACTCAAACTCACGCGTGAGTTTGAGTCCAAATGAGTCTGAGTGAGTGGACTCATGAGTGAGTTCGCCGACCTCAGGTCGCCACAGCATGCCGATGGAAGAGAGAAAGACTGCGCTCGCAGACATCACGGCATGCTCTTGGTGTGCGCTGGTATAACACAGGGCACGTATTTGTGGAGCTAATGTGCAATGGAAACAATGCAAAGAAGGACAAGCGACATGAGTCTGTACAACGAAACGAGAAGCGAAAGCCGGACTTCAACTACAACATTCAACATGTAGTTGAAATGGTTCAACTACAACAATCGACAACGCATAACATGCATGCTATTCAACGAACGGAAAAGCAATGCATGCTCCTACAAACTGCGGTAGCTTGGAAAGAAGGAGACTCCTCAGGCAACTGCGCCCGATTCCTAATTTACAGCGGCAGCAAAGATCAGTCATTCAAGCCGGATTAGCGGAATCATTGGGAGCAAAGGTAATCAAACAAGAAAAGCTGACGATTGGCTCATTCGGTGGTAATAAAACGGTGACCCTTTACGTGGTACAAATGACTGTAGGGCATCGAACCGAAAACCAATCCACCGTCATTGAAGCACAAAAAGTGGACATAATATCCCGTAACTGTCTGCCAGGACCAACTAAAAAAATAGGCAGAAAGATGAGGAAGCTACCTTTGGAGATTGCGACGAGACGCACAGAACAAGAACTCCGATATAGATAGGGTTGCTAATTGGTTCTGATTACTATTGGGAGTTTTTCATGGGACAAATAAAACAACTAGGTGAGAAGCTAGTGGCTTTACAGACAACGCTTGGATGGATAGTTTATGGACAATTCCAGCAAAGCAAGATGTACATAACCAAATGCCAGGCAGTCAGGGTACTTCAGGTTGAAGCTACTAACAAAGGCATTTAGGACGAATTGCAGAAATTTCGCTGTGTGGAGTCTATCGACATCGCAACAAAACCTGGACATTCATGTTTCGAAAACAAAATCCTGGAGTGCTTCAAAGAGCAAATAACAATTAAGAATGTACGCTACTCAGTATGTCTTCCACTATAAGAAGACGTAAACCGGGATACCAACGAAGAAATTGCAACAAAAAGGCTACTACAGTTAAGAACCAGGCATAAGAAGAATGATTTTCTCAGAAGATATGACGAGGCAATATAAGAATATTTCACCTCTGGTGTCGCCGAAGGAGTTAGAGCGCAAACAGAATAAACGAACGTTCTTTCGTACCATATCCCTCACCACGCAGTGATTCGAGAGGACCGCGGAACAGCAAAGTTAGTGTCGTTTTTGACCGCAGACAAAAATACTGCTCTGCCCACTAAAAGATAACTTATAAACGTGGTAGAAATATTTTCCCTTTCACGGTCTTGACGTTTCTTGCTGGCTTGACTGCCATTGCTTAAGCGGTGTGTAGGCCATTATCTGGCTTTTTTTAAATGCTGTAGTTGACCCATAAGACATTCAGTTTTCAAAATACCAACAAATTGACAGCGAAATTTGGAATCCCTTTCTGGAGCGACGAGCAAATCATGCGGTGCCGCAGTGTGTATGGTGATTACTCAAACGTTTGCAGTGCTTCTAGGACCAACGATGTGAGTGACATCTTTATTTGAGGGGTATAAGGTTCTCTTTTAATTCCCCAATAACGTCCCACATTTATCCAAACACGAAAGTAATCCGTGGCCCATTTAAACTCATTTTTTACACTTCCATAGGGGTAATAAAGAAACCCATTCCCTTTGTAATATATGACATACAAAGACCTCTCATACCTGCGTTCGTGATTAAAAACGGATTTCAGGTGCCGTACATTCGAGAAAATAATATGGTTGCCACGAGGCTCTTCGTTTCCTTCCAGAGTTCGCGGATAGAATAACCGCATTTAAAGGCTTGCCAAGTCTCCAGTTTGTATACGTACCTCAACGTAACACGATTACCCCGAACTAAAAGGATTTATGTTATTGTTATCATTTAATTTAAGCCCCCAGTTGGGATGACAAGGAAGTGCCCCGCGACGAAAAAAGTTAATATAGTAAGATACAGCAAGACGGCAGCGACAGGCTCAAAACATCGCAAAAGGTACAGTCATAGACAAATGAAATCCATATACAAAAATATTATAAGAACACGCAAAATAATATATCATTCGTGGAGGCTTAATAATGCTACGATGTTGATATATTTGGAATGCCACATCTCAGGACATTGTTTTTGTAATAGAGCACGCATTGTTTTGACTTGCATGGAACAAAATCGCGCTAACTGTGCGTTCCGGTTCTTATTTTTTTCGCATTTCATTTCTTCATGACTGTTCATGTATGGCAAAGAAAGATTTGTGTTTCTCCATTGAGGGAAATACATTTATGTGCAAGATAATTGGGCGCTCCAATGCAGTGTGTCGGACAAAACAATGTTTTGTTGGTCATGATGATATCGATTGGTTTCCTATATAATAAACGGTTGTAGATAAGTATATTGCGAATGAGCTATACACCTGGCGTTCAGCTTTCCGTAGATACTACGTCAATTAGAAGAGGCGCTTGAAGCCTACCAACGGCTACATGCTAACATCATATGACAATGCTTGTGCGATTCCGCCATGCTTTCCTAAGTTTTAATTGGAGAGCAATAAAGGCGGTTCATGAGAGCTGGGTATTTTACGAGCACGATTTCCTTTCCAAGCAGCTACGTAACTTCTCATCACACTCTACAGTTATAAAAATGGTGAAGAATACCATTATACTTTTAAATCAAAGACTGCTTTACCTTTGGGTGAAGCAGTGTGTACAGAATGAGCCATCCAGCACAACGCTTCTACCAAATGTTGGTGCTTCAACAATAAAACACACACACACACACATTCGTGAAGGAGGAAGTGCGATAGGTAGGAGGAACTCATTCTTTTTTTACCTGAGTTTATGATGCTTTCGGTCATGACAAAATGAGCACTCCGGCTTCCGAGGCTGTTTTCGGCGTGGCAGCGGTAGATTCCCACGTCGTCTACTCCTACATTTCGCATAATCAGGCTCGTGCTTACTTTTCCATTTTTATGGCGGTTTTGGGTGACTTCGTGATTTTTTCCAGTGACATTCAAGGAATTCCGGTCCTTGCTCCAGTACACGAACGGGTACGGCACACCGTGAATAGTGCACTGGAAGGTGACAAGAAGCTGCGATTGTTCTCTGCTTAGTTTCATGCTTGAGGACTTAACAGCAGGGGCGTCTGTAAAGTGAAATCAGAAAAGGTTAACACTGTAAATTCACGTCCATGCTTTGGATTGTGTAAACATGGAATATCGTTTATCTGTTTTATTTGGGAAATTTTTATTCAACTTGGTAAAATTATTCGCAGTGGTAGCACTGGGTTCTTTTCTGAATGGACAAAGCAAGCTTTACAAATATGTATATAATAGAAATGACGCAGCTATCACTGCAAGTTGATAACTCTCAGAATATAAATGATACATCCAATACCGGTAAAATTATGGATGCCTCCTTGCCTTTTGCCTTTACGCAAAAATATTCTATCTGAAACAACCTGCCTCTTTCATAGCTCGACGCAAAACAACACTATTTTTCTAAAGAAACAAGTAAATGTCTGAAATGATAGATTCTTCTCACAAAACTGCTCTTGCCGTTCCGGTGGAATTCGTGTATTTCATTCTTTAGTTTGTGGTTTCTCCGTTCTACTGCTAGTTACATATGCAATAAGCAACCCATAAAAGTCAAGTTCTCTGAGAACTATGAATGGAGTATAGTGAGTATCTCTCTTCGTACGTTTAACGCAAACAGTATTTGTGACTGTGTGTATATTCGAAAGCTTTAAATGGGTTATACAGGAAATGATGTCCAGCTGACGTATCGTTTCAAATAAAACAGCAGCTTCAAGGAACGCAACCAGCGTGAATCTTAGGTAGAATTCTGGCTCATTTGTTCCACAGGACGACTTTGTGCGTATATTTTCCGCATTTTCACAAAAAAAAACCTGAGATCGACTGGTTATGCGAGACACACTTAGAGTAAACTACAGCACATTTCCCAACTACAATCACCGCCATGCAGTTCATGCACTGTGACATTTTACTGTTAAGAAAACGCTGAAAGTGCTTCAGAATGACAGTCCTTTCATCCTGTGAAGAAGCAAGTCCAACGTAGTTGACGCTCTGGGTAGATATACTATGTTGGGGTTTATCTATATTGGGTATTATAGTTGCATTGAATTATAAGGGCATTGACCCCATCTAAACATCACAGGCTACATCCCAGGCTAAGGACACACACGATAAGCGGGTAGGTACAAAATAACGTTTTGTTATAGCTACTCACAGATACTCACAGCTCACGGCTACTCACGGCGCATGCTCTAGTGCGCCGCTCAAGCAGCCACTGAAGAGGGCGCGCCAATACGCAATGTTCAAAGGGGAGAAAAGACGAAACGCGTAGAAAATGCTATACATCATTCGTGGAGGCGGCAACGAGAGAGAGTAGTATGAAGTTGTGATGTAATTATCTCCTTGCGGAGATAGCCCTGCCTCAATGTGCAGTACACAATGTGAGAGAAAAAATAAAACTTAAACCTATTCCTTAAAAGTCGGCTTTAGCACTAAACAGAAAGGCATTGGTGGGAAGACACGTCAAACATGCACTTTATGTGGAAGCGTTAAAATGCACTGTTACTTTTATATGGGTGGCAAACAGAGTGGTAGCGACCTTATAGTCAATCGTTAGCGGCAGAGTTGAAGACCAAATCAAGACAAACAGAGACTTAACGACTCTGAAGTGCCCACTATTTTTTATGAAACCTATCACATATATATTGTCACCAAAACACGCGTGCCCTAACACCACGACACAATAGCTAGATTTTAAATACAAACGAATTCCTCTAAACTCGGCAAAAACTGCAGACGTGGAAACTAAGTAATATTTTGTGGAGGCATAAACAGTAAAAGTTTAGTATCTTACAACTTTGTTGCGTTCCCGCTTATAAACAACACAATTTATTCGTTTATAGAATGAGAATCAATAACCTCTTTCTAAAAATGTTTTCCATCTACAGGAGACATGGTGTTATCTTTCACCACCAGAGCTGTCCCCTGTTCAAACCCATCTTATTTTCGCACTCGTCACACCGAGCGTACATGTTTTCGACAAAATGTTTTCCCGATGAGCACGTGGGCTTTACGATGACTCTGAAAAATCTCACAGGCTTCAAGCGTTCAAATGTACAGACGTACACGCTTTTATTCCATCCGTAGTGTTTTACCGGAGGAATTTTCAGGGCAAGGCTTCCTTACAAATTTCTTCTCCTTCAATAAACACCACAACGCATCCTGTGCTTCTCCGCGCTCTATGGGCGTGCTTGCAAGCTTTCTCCGGCTTCCTGGGGGGTGTTAGTCGTCGACGATGGAGAAAAATGTCGAGGCTGTACTTTTCAAATCTCTAGGTGCTCTTTAGCGCAGAGTGTTCGTGGTGAGCGGTTGTCTTTTGCGTACTCGTTTCATTATGAGTTCCGCCAACTGCAACAGGCACCTGTCAGTGGAGAAAGGTGACACTTCCGGCCTGACACGAGTGAATGGCGTCACACTGTTGGGGTTGCCTTCTCCGCTAATTTTTAAAAGCGATACGGGCCTCCTGGTACCGTTGGGCGAGGGTTGTTTCACAACTGCGACAGGTGTACTGTAATAAAGCATTTGCTGTATCCCCAAGTTCGTACCATCTTTCAAAAAGTATACCTCTGCTCAGCAGTATACCTCAGCTCCGCTAGGCATCCACCTGCACATACTGGAATTTCTTGTACCTTTTTCTAGAAATTGTTTGGTATATACTCTATAACCACGTTTGCATACGTCTTCTTTTTGCATCTTTCTCCGCATGTCTTCTTGGTCAGAGTGCTTGTAGGCAGCTGGGTGCTTAAATGAATGCATGTTTTTCGCGAGGTAAAAAGCATTTATTATGCTCTATATTGCACTGGCGGGCTGTTTGTAAACCGGCATTACAGTTTAAAACTATTGCTTTAGAACAAAGAGGACGTGGAAATACTAAACATTCCAACGAGTGGAAAGAATTTCGTCCACCGCGTATACAAAGCGGGAGGTACTAGGCTAGGAAGATATTTCAGCAGATTGTCGCTTTTTTTTCTTGTAAAAGCCCAGAAGAAAGCTCTCAATTACCATATATTTCTTTTTTTTTATTTTTAGATACTCTTATTATAACCGTAATGTCATGAAAGGGGCCCTGCACAGTTACGACTATTTCAGGCGGCAGGCGTTATTTTGAACAAACTTGGCTGCACTAGTCCTGTGCTTTAGCATGCTATACTTGCCAGCGGGAAGTCGTGCAAGTAAAAATGTACTAGATTTTACTTCAAAGCCGTATACCCCTCAGTTCCCATTCGAGTGAAGCCGCCGCCCAACCCTCTTTCACAACTGTTATTCCCGTCCCCATCACCCTTGCCTCATTCATGTGTCACACAATTGTCTGACACCGGCGGTATTCTGTTATCAGACGAACGTGGAGAATCAGTGGCAGCGCGCGTGGGCGTGAAGACGACCGAAAGCTGCCGCCACCATTGACTCTTCAAATCCAATCTCGCGGATTAGCTGCAAATCAATCCCGGTTGAAGAGCAATTACCCTCTGGGAACTCACGCGTAAGTCCGTAGTTTTTCTTCAGTTTGAAAGGCTTTCCCAGCGACATTTTTGGCAGTATATTTCACGCCTAAGTACGTGGCTATCATCGGTAGCCTGTTTATGTGTGCACGGGTGGGAGGTGACAGCAGAAGGCATGCAAGCACAGCTGAGCTTTATGCCGCTACACATCACATGCCCTTTGCGCTGGTGTACGAGTAGGGCTGAAGGCGCCCTGTCGGCTGCCCTCCTTAATCGAACGGCAACATATCTGGGTTTGTGTGTAAGCAGGAAGTAAGATGCGTGGGCCGGTGGGGGGAAAAAGCTAGCCGCATGTTTGTCCGCTGGAATAAAGCGCGAGGCCTTCCGGGTAATAACTCGGTCACATGGATACTTGTAGTTCGCGTGGAGAAAGAAGAGAGGGAATCGAAGTTTCAACCCGAAGAGATTTCACAAATTGACGCAAAAACAATGTTAAACCGCTGCCACCGGCGTTGCCACGTAACGTTCCTGCTCGTCGAGTACCTGCGAATTCCTCCCGAATATGCGGCAACCTGACCGCTTAGAATGCCGAAGTAAAGCAATTTTACTCGTTCAGGTTAATGAAAGGGCTTTCAGAGCGACATTTTCGGTAGGATTTCTCACTTCTAAGCACGGGCACGTAACCGATTTCCGGTTTATGCATGCTCACGTTGGGAGTGAAGGAAGAGAGGCTGGACACCGCATGGTTCTTTCCCTGACTGACGACATGTACCTTTGGCCGGCGAGAGGATTAAACATGGACGTTAACTAACGCACCAATGCTATTTTCCACGGTCGTTCGTGGACGAGGCGTTTTGGTTGTGTTACACGAACAGTACGCGGTAGGGAAAACGACAGCTTCATGTTTGTTCGCTAGAATGAAGCTCGGGTCTTTCCAACTTTCATCACACATTACAAAGAAACCTGTTTTGCTTCCTGCTTCGCAAGTAATCCTCCTTCACAGAGTGGAAGGGCACTAATTTTAGTGCGCAAGCACTTCGGCGGACGCCACTGGGATTTCGCGGCGGGAATATCACGGTTACGACGACGGCGTCGTAACAGGGCGAACGAAGGCAGGAGGAGGAGGGGAAAAAATTGGCCGCGTATCTGCTCCTTTCGTTGTAAATGTTGCCAAAAGACGATATTCTTTGTATACATTTGCCAAGGAAATGCCCCCCTTTGTTTTCCCACTCTCCTCTCATGCTGTTCCTGAACCATCGCTTTAGCACAAGGTAAACACACTAAAGGTTTGCTGAAGGTGATTTGAATTTACTGCGTTCCAGTGCTACAGGCCCGGTTCCTCGATGCCAACGCTGCAGTGCGGGGGAGACACGCGTGAATCGAGGCGGCCGACTACAATTTTTATAGAACCGCGTGGCCATGCTCCACGTGCGTTCCAAGCAGAACGTGGAACCTAGCTAGGGGAACCTTTCGTTGCTGTTGCCGCGTGATTTTTCATATGCCCCCATGACGTGGCGCGGGCAACAGCAGGTGGCGGTTTTCTGCAGGAGATGTATAATATCATTTGCTTTTATAAAAACCAAGCAACCATAAATTTTAATACACGAACACTGTAAATATCCCTACATTTGGCTGTGAGTATATCAGGCTATTGCACACTATCTATTTTAACTTTGGCCAAGTGGCTGAATCGAGTCACAGACAGACAGACAGACAGACAGACATACAAACAGATACACAGACAGACCAAAATGTCTGGGTTTAAGTAACCCAAGAAAGACTATCTTCTTTAAATTGGGGCGAGAGTGTGCGAGGGACGGCAGTATGCTAAGCCTGCACGTCGTGCTCGTCGGAGCGTGTGTCGAGATGGCCAGGGGGAGTGCGGCAAGAGCTGCTATTAAGTCATCGATCTCACGGCGTTCGCCTCACACGTTCAGCCGACGCTACTACTACGTTCATAGCCCATCCAAACCATGTGACGTTGACGCGGGAGGTTCAAAAACGATTTCCAACAACATTACTACGGGTGATGGCGAAACGCTGCGATCTAAGCGTACAGTAGCGCGTGCCTCCATGCGTTCGTTGATCACGTGATCACTTCCTGAGGCGCAGCAGATATCCCCATTAACGAGAAGACTGCAGGTCGCGCTGCGCACAAATTTCGCATTAGGGAGTGTAGTAATCATCAGCTCATTTAATGTCTTGTCGGTAAATTCATTCAACCATTTGTTCTGGCAAAGAATAAAGATTACTAGAGTCTAATTCATATACTTGCCTTCTGGTAGCTGTCTCTCTGTCTGATGAGTTTCACTATTCACAACTTATTCGCTTTGTAAGTGACACGTACCGTGCATTTTTATACCCAGGCATCGCGCTGGCATCTGACAACACGGCTGGCGGCAAGAAACAAGGGCGCTGGGATTCATACGAAAAACCCATACTTCTGGTTCCTGCCACGTGAAGTTACCATCACTGCTCACGAATAACTAGCCTGTTTAAGGTTACATCTTTTTTGTTTGTAGGTTCATCCGCCTGTAGTTTGTGCTGCTTTAACACGTATACGTAATGTTGTACCAAAAAAAGCATGGTGTTCAAAATATCACGGGCTCGTTTTACTCGTTCACCTTGCCATTATTTTACTGTACACAGGATAATAGAACATTTATTTACTGAGGTGAAATTAATAACTGGTATTCTTGTGGGTTTATGCCAATAACTCCTATCTATGTTGTCCTAACATCGTTTTGTGTGGTGCTGCCCGCTGGATAATTGCTCTGTCACAATGGCAGGCCTTGGGTATTGCTACCAGCTGTAAACAATTTGCATATCCTGTGGTTGCTTTCAGAACATGCTAAAACGACCAGCCCTTATACTCTGATTAAGCACATTTATAACTGCGACACTGTTATCGCAGAAATCAATTCGAAGAACAGCGGGCAATCTAAATTAGTGTTTCAGAAGCAGTTGCGTGGTTTGCCAGTTGTGATGACAGCTAGTAGCAATACCTGAGGCTGGCCTATGTGAAAAGCACAAGCATGTAGCGCGTGCCACTTGTTAAAGATTGATTAAACATAGATAGATAATTTTTAACTAAATAATTTGCCGGTAAAAGTAATTGAGAATTATATATGTGAAGTTTGTCGGTTTATCTGTATATCTCGATGAAGTGATATTTGATGTGCTTGGTTCTTTGCGTAGAATTAGCTGTGCCTCAACGTAAACTATGCAACTGCGGGAAGTTCCGAACGACTGGTTGGTGAATGCTTTTTATATTACGTTGTGGAAAGCTCTTGAGTTGTTACGAGTACAACGTACGTCATCGTGGTCTTTAGCGTGACGGTTCTCAATGCTGCACGATATGCCTGCCCGCCGGATGACGAATAGCCAACAAGGAGCATCCAGAAAAACACGTAAACTACGCTGTTGGCCGTAAGTACATTAAATAATTCTTGTAACAAGGCACTTACCCATGACTTGAAGGATAAAGTGCAATTTTTCATTGGGGTCGCTGTTGAGATGGCAGGCATAGAGTCCGCTGTCCTCCAGTCGCACATTTTTGATGAGTAGATTGACTGACTTGTTTGCCTCATCTCTAAGCGATAGTCTAGAATCGCTTGAAATGACATTTTCTCCGACTGATAAAACTTTCCGGTGTCCTCATTAAACCATGTAATCTGAAATATCCCCGTAGGTAGGCAACAGATCAGTACTTTGACAATTCTTGCGAGTACATAATAAAATAAGTAGATTCAAATGCTTTACGTGGTTGATTACAGCCCCGTCGTTTCCTGACTAAATGTAATATTGAAGTGAGTTAGCGAAAACAATAACATTGACGGATCTGTAGTAACAACCTTTTACAAATCTATAACATGTCAAACGCGAAGATGCTACTTCTCATTTGGTTTACACACATTAAGGTGTAACCACGTGACATATGCTTTCTTTAAAGTCCGGGAGACTGACTATGCCGAAATTGCTTGAGGAATTAGTGTGCTTTAAACATTCACTCTGAAGGAAAGACGACTACGAAGTGCGAAAAAAGAGCTTGAGTCGCACTACTTTGCATTCTAGAGGAGAACACTATTGAAATTAATGAAATAACACCACTGGAAAATGTCTGATTTTATCTTGAGGGGCACTTGTGAGGTAACAGCAAGTCTGGATGATTATAAAGTCTACCTCTGGCTTAGTAACAGGAGTGAGTCAGGGTAATCCAGCCAGATTCAATGGTAATCCAGACAGATTCAATGCAAAAGCAGACCCTCTGCAAGCAGTACAATTCATATTTTAAGGACATATCATTCATGCATGATATGTCTCTAAGGATAAGCGCAGAACAAGGCAGTGTGCTTCAATACGTTTGCTCAGGATAGGGGCACGTGCATGTAAAATAGAAGGAGAGGTTCCGAAACGTTCTCGTCATGACCGAGGGCACTGAGTGTGTGCATTTTACAGGAATTCAACGGAGGGCATCGAAGGTATTTTACTGGTGTTGCAATTGACTCCTCGTGCTCTCTTGAAGAGTTCACTGCACTATATGTATGTATGTATGTATGTATGTATGTATGTAAGTATGTATGTATGTATGTATGTATGTATGTATGTATGTATGTATGTATGTATGTATGTATGTATGTATGTGTGAATGTATATTCGTACGTATGTATGCATGTACGTGTGTGTATACCTCGAGATAATACAGACAGTTAAAACCCTACTTTGCACTTTCCGACATTCAATCCGTTTTTTCCTGATTAGAGAAGGTTAAATGCAGTACTGGTCTTTCTTTTAGGCACGATAAAAAACGAGAAACCTGAAGCCTTGTGCAGCGGCAAGCAATGTCATTGATATCAGCTACACTGGTTTATTTGGAAGTTTATTTTTGCTACTTCCACGTGTAACTTGAGTGGGTGCGGGACGCGCATGTAATGCGGAGGCAAGATGCCGATATGAGGACCGCACGCTTAGGGCTCCTCTTTCTTCAGATTTTGCAGGTTACTACAGCAGCACCCGGCACCTGTTTTTCATCAGTTACCACACAGCAAAACAGCAAGGTCAACGAAGCAACTCTATTACTACCCAAAAGTGTGGTTGCGCGTCGACGTCTACATGATGCAGCAGTGGAAGCAGGGATATGCCTTGTCTCCGCGTTTGAAGACAGCGACACAAGCAACGACACGTGCCTGATTGGTGACCATGATGTGGCCACATGGGCATGCCCAGATCTGTCGACAGGGTATCGTTGGAGGGACGTGAACGCCATTGGTCGCTATTCCGGATCACCACGTGACGCAAGCCTACTTAATCAGCTTGTTTCCCCGGCTCTGCTGGGTTTCGGTGCCGACATGAGGACCGCACGCTACTGCTCCTCTTTCATCAGGTTGGTGAATTTTACCGTGATCAACGAGTGCCCATACGCTCAAGGTCGGTACGGAAACCCAAAGAGTCTTCTTGTGTGAGCATTGTAAATTGTCTCGTCGTGTATATACCATGTACATTGCACAGATGTATAACCGAGGCAAGTATACTCTTAGCTGGTGATGTTGAAGTTAATCCCGGGACTATAAACAAGCAAACAGAGCAGAAGCTTATCGAAACCATGCGACGTATACCTAAAATAAAAGAGCAACAAATATTGGTAAACGAAATTAGGCGGCTAATAAATCATCAAAAATCACTTGAAAAAAAATTGATAAACTGGCATCAAAAGTGGAAGGTTTTACTGAAGTTACTTCCGTAAAACTACCGAACAACTTCAAGCTCAGAACTGCCAGTTGTTTGATGGCATGCGTAACGTAATACACAAGCAGGACGATTTAGAAAACCGGTCACGCTAGAATAATTTACTTTTCTTTGGTTTTAGCGACGCTGATAAAGAAGTCTGGGATGAATCCCACGCGAAAGCTATCTCTTTATGCGCAGAAAAACTAAATGTGCCGGTGAGGCCTTCTTCAATTGAGAGAGCCCACAGGATAGGAAACTGCGCTGATAGAAAACTAAGGCCCATATTTGTTAGATTTGCTCAGTTCAAAGATAAACAGCGAGTACAATCTGTGGCTTTGAAGCTGAAGGGTACTGACTTTTTGTTAAGCGAAGATTTCTCAAAAACTGTCGGTATTTCCCGAAGCAAATTGGTAGCGTTTGCGCGTAAATGAAACGCCAAGATAACCCTAAAGTACCATAAGCTAACCATGGATGGTAAAACATATTTCTGGGATGCATCAGGCAGCACTGTTCGAGAATGTGATTCGAGTAGTCGAACCGCAGTGCTTAGGCAGAGTGAGTTGAGCAATGAGGCTAGTGTTATTGTCCAAAACGGCAATCAGTAGCAACCATTGCCCGTTGCTTCGCAATCATCCTACTAAATCCGTGTGTATCTGATCACCTGTCAATCATCTTAGTTAATTGTCGAAGTCTCAAAAATAAGGTTACGGAATTTGCTGCCCTGTTGAGCATGTTGTACCCGAATGTTGTTATTGGTACAGAATACTGGTTGAACTCTGATATAACTAGTTCTGAGATATTTCCTTCGGGATTCACAGTCTATCGGAGAAACAGAGATGCTCGGGGAGGTGGTGTATTCATTCTGGTTAACGACATTATCGACAGTGAACCCTTAAATAATTTTGACAGCGTCTCGGAATTGGTATGGTGCAGACTAAACGTATCAAATGGAAGCACTCTTGTAGTTGGCTCTTTTTATAGATCACCCAGTTTTGATAGCATCGAACCATTTGGTAGTTTATTGAGAACGTTATCTGTTTTCGCATTGGAAAAGTTATATTAGGGGGTGACTTAAACATGCCAGAGGTTGAATGGTACGAACGTTTACCGGTTGAAAGCAGCCGAAACACGCTTCAAACCGCCTTTTACGAACTAATTCAAGTCTGTGGACTACATCAGTTTGTTGATTTACCAACCCGTTTTGGTACTACTAGAGATAATGTACTTGATGTACTGTTCGCTAACGATACTGATTTAATCGAGTCTGTTACGATTGTCCCAAGCATCGGCGATCATGAAGTTCTGCTTGGTTCCATTGTTTGTGAAAGACCTGTGTGCAGTAAGCAGCGTCCGCGGAAAGTGTACATGTATGACAGAGGTAATTATGACGGAATAACCACGAACTTGACACTTTTTTTGCAACATTCTTAGATCAGAGTTGTCACTCTAATATGAAAGATTTGTGGGCGCTTTTCAAAGAAAAGCTACTTTATTTTAGTAATATGTATATACCTTCTAGACTGTTGTCGGGGAAACAGCGCTCTGAAAAACCTTGGATGAATTCTCAGCTCCATTCCTCAATAAAAGCAAAATCACGGGTAGTCAAAAAGTACTATAAATTAGGCCATCCTGCCCTCTACACTAAGCTAAACTCGATGAATAAAAAACTTAAGAATGAACTACGGCAAGCGAAGCATGGGTACTTGTCAGGTCTAGCTGATAAAATCAAAACAAATCTGAAAGAAGTTTGGCGATATATAAAGAGTAGTAAAAAAGACGGCATGCAATACCATCCATATTAATTAATTAAAATTTGGTTAAAGATGACGTAAGGAAAGCTGAATGCTTTAGTAAGCACTTTCATTCTGTATTTAACACTCATCAACTGGCAGTCATTGGATAATTCATAGATTTGCCCAACATGAACGAAATCGTTATAACTGAACCAAGTTTACGTGCTCTGCTGGTTAACCTGTACCCACATTCTGTGAATGGTCCTGATGGTATCTGTAATCATGTACTGAAGCGTTGTGCATCTACTATTTCTCCCTTCTTAGAAATACTCTTTAATAAATCACTGCATGATACAATGTTACCGAAGGATTGGAAATTTCTAACATCACTCCGATTCACAAGGAAGGTGATAAGGAAACGTACACAATTATCGGCCGCTGTCCTTAACATCGGTGTGCCGTGAGACTTTAGAGCATATAATTTATTCAGTCCTAATGAAACACCTCCAGGATAATGATTTCTTCACAGCTAGACAGCACGGCGTTCGCTCCGGATTATCTTGCACAACCCAATTAACAGAATTTATCCACGATATCACACTTGGTATAAACAACAGCACGCAGATAGATGCAGTATTTCTAGACCTAAAAAAGCGTTTGATGTGGTGTCGCATAACCTACTTTTGTTTAAATTATCTAGTCTAGGAATTCCAGAACGTTTACTCGGCTGGATCAAAGACTACCTACATATGCGTGAACAACGTGTCGTCGTCAATGGCACGTCGTATTTCCCTGTTGAAGTTTTATCCGGTGTACTACAGGCGTCTGTGCTCAGACCATTGTGATTTCTAATCTTTTTAAATTACATGCCAGCTGATCTTAAATCTACTGTTAGACTGTACGCAGATGACTGTGTGTTATATCTTCCAATTACGTACATAAATGATGCGAAAATTTCGCAGACTGACCTGGACGCTGTAACAAGTTGGTGCGATAAATGGAAAATGTCATTGAATATAAAGAAGTGCTACCATATAAAATTTACAAATAAGATAAATAAGTTAGCAACTTCGTACCGCATAAATGAACCCGCCTTGCAAACGTGCGATGAAGTTAGATATCAGGGTGTCACATTTTCTTCGACTATGAATTGGTCTGCGAACGTGGACACAGTTCCGGCGAAAGCATCCCGGATGTTGTATTTTTTTCAGAGGAACTTTAAGCACGCCCCTACAGGTTTGAAGGAAACGTTGTACGTCACTAACATTAGGCCTGTGCAAGAATACGCTTCCCAATTATGGGATCAATTTAATAATAAGAATATTGATAAGTTTGAGCGTGTCCAAAAACGAGCAGCACGCTTTGTCACAGGCAATTACAATTTCACTGTCAGAAGCTCAGAAGCGAGTATTGTTGACGGACTGTAATGGAAATCTTTGGCAGCACGTAGGAAAGTATTGACGTCAAAATTTTATTTAACATTTTAATCGGTAACACAGGAAATAAAAACATTTATATAAAAGAACCTCATCATATCACTACTGGACCAGATAATTCAAGAAAAATTAGACCGTATCAGTGCCGCATTGATGTCTTTAAATACTCATTTTTTCTCTAAAACCATTGAAGATTGGAATGCTCTACCCAGAGAAGTAGTTGCCGCATCTGTTTTTCACACTGTCATCGATGGTTTTGTGATGTAATATGTAACAGTTGTGTATTATGCTCCGCCATTGTATTTCTAAGTGATGTTGCCCTTTTGTGTATTGCTGTTTTCTGTGATTGCTTTGTGCATCAAGATTGTAACCCCCCTACAATAATGCGATATCGGCGCTGTAGGTATACTTAATAAACAGAAATAAATAACTGTTGGTCCCTAAGGGTAACAGAGTGAATCCGTAGAGAACGCAAGCGTGGCAGGGGGCACCAGAAAGTTCGATGGGCAGATGAGATGAAGAAGTTTGGAGGGACAAATTGGTCGCAATTAGTACAGGACCGAGGTAATAGGAGATCTATGGGGGAGGCTTCTCCCCTGCCATGGGCGTAGACAGGCTCCTGACGATGATGTTTTTTCGTGCAACTACATGCTTGTTTTTAGTTCAGCTTATCTCCATTCAAATTATCTCCATTGAAAATATTACCACATTCTTCCTCTACTCGAGTGGGGAATAAAATATTTGTAGGGAAACAAGTAGCCTTAGGCTTGGTTTTTACCCGCATACTCGCAACAAAACAGTGCAAAGAGGAAGGAGCTCATTACTTGACAACTGCAAGCTTGCCGCTGGGAGAACTAGGTCTTAACAGTGATACACACTGGTTCCAGGGAACGAGCAGTGTGCATCTTGCATTAAAACGGGAATTGTTTGCCTTTCACACCTTCTAGCCCCCACCGCGATTCGGTAAACAGCTTCCTTTGTGGTAGCTATGGTTTTACTTGCTCATAACATGCTTACTTGACCCGAATAAGTAAGAAGAGAATGATATAGCAATGTTTTTCCCCCATGGAATTCTGTAACAAACATCCTGCATTAATTATACCGAGCGTTGGCTGGAAAAGTAATCGGTTTTGAAGCCTACAGCGATGCTAGGTTGTTTACAAATTTTCGTTCAGAATCTGGTTTTGGTTGTGTGTTACGGTGATGTTAAAATACTGATAATATTCTTGTAACCTTGCCAAACAAAGTTATTTGATTTTCAGCTTTTGAAGAACTTGTACACTTTGTGCCACAACCATGCAAAATTGGTTTTCTGTGCCATGAAAAGACGTGTTAATCACCTTAATTTATTATTGGCATAAACGTACAAGTAATTTGCATTATGAGGTTTAAATGCGGAACGAATCTTACCGGTACGTCACTCGCCTTATTCATTCAATGTGTTCCGACTTCATTTCTTACTTGGTGGTCTATAAAATACGCAACTCTAATGTGTGTATTTTATAAACAAATACTGTGTTCCTAGAAATACGTTTACCAGTTATTGTTGGAAGGAATTAATCCATCCTCATATTATGCTATAGTAAAACTGCACTCTATAGGTTTGGTCAATTGTACCCGCCTAATACTTTTGTATAACAGAAGTTGTGAAAAAGAAAGGAAGAAAAGGCGCCACACATAAGAAAAACAAGAAAGTTCCAAGGTTGTGGGCGAAGAAAAAGATCAGACGATAACTCCGTACCTCATGCCCAGCAATGCAGTTTAGACTGCACCGTAACACAGCGGTGTCGCCCGCTAATATGGCAGCAGTCGGCCGAACTTCGGTAGCCTCAAGTTCCTCACTGCTAGCTGCGTCGAGGTCACTCCTAGGAATTGCTGATGCCTTGATGAGGTAATCTGCAACAAATTAAAGAGGGAAAAATTGTATTTTCGGTCATTCAAGCACAGGATCATACGTAATTATTGGCCGTACCCTCTTCCTAGTAGTCATTTGACGTGAGAGGTACAAAACTCGCCCGCGGTGTTTGCCTTGGAGCCTTGATGTTTTGTTCTCTTTATTGGGAGCATGGATGGGAATCAAGATGATTTTTGTTTAGACCAGAAGAGTCTGGGAAAGGGACGGCAAAGCAGCACCCTTTCTCTGGACTTCCTTCGTCAGAACTGGCCTGCGCTGGACTTCTTTCGTCAGAACTGGCCTGCGCTGGACTTCCTTTGTGAGAACTGGCCTGACATAGAACTCCGATTTGTCACCCACCCGGGTCAAACGTACGGTATTCGTGAGGCTCAGAAGAAAGTGAAGGGGGTCGCACAAGCCATGCTGTTTGAATGGAAGCTCCTGGCCATCGCTCCTTTTGAATTCTCACAGAAGCTGAGGTAGGGTTAGTGGTCACTTGGCTGTGATTAACAAGACACGGATGATAGCTTTGATTGTTTCTACCTCAGTACGTTCCCTCACTTTTCAGGAACTGCTTGCCTTGTGCATCGTACCGGTATGGGCTCCGACTGCAGGGCAACGAAGTAGCAGGTCAAGGTGGTGCTTCGTATCAGTGCAATCATCAAGACTATCATTGTAGCGAGCAAAAACACATATTGTTGAGCCAATAACTGACTGCTGGATTGGAGTGGGCTGGCTGCCAATGCGCGCGCGTGGAAGATCAGGATGAATGCACATGAGCACCGTGTCGGATGCGATGGAGTCTGATGCGAGAGGGGCACTTCTTGAGGGCAACGTTTGGGCTGCTAATGCTTGCCATAGTGGCTGCTCTGGCAGAGGCAGCGGACCATGCTGCAGGCAGTCGTTGGCACAGAGGCTGGCTTGAGGAAAAAGGATTGACCTAACAGTTCAGAGGATTTGCCATTCTTGGGACAATCTTTTGGTTTGCAAAAATGGTGACATGCGTGGCTGTATGCTGCAACAGCGTTGGTTTTGGTGGCTTGAAGATGAGACATGCTTGTGCTACCGCTACCAAGTCCTCACTACGAATGAGGACGAGGACATTATCAACCAAAACAGCAGCTTCAACAACTCCTGAGAATGGGCCAACATATATCTTTAAAAATGCAGCATGGACAGGAACCACTGTGCTCCTATGACCACAGCAAGAGGGTGCTCAGTCCACAAGGTGACCATGCTTGCAGGCACAAAGGCATTAGATATCAGCGCCAGTTTGATTCCCGAGTCAGAAAACGCTTCGCATTCACCCACTCCCACGTCGGTTGCGTTGAAGAAGGGGCAGTGCTGCTGCTAGCCATCAAACCCTGCTGCTAGCCCTGGGCGTCGTTGGAGGCGCTGATGATACTGCCAGAGGTAAGCAGCTTGTTCGAGTAGGGCATCTCGATGTCTAGTGCCCTGAGGCATGACATTGGTAGCAGACGGCTTGGAACAGGTCTTGGCCGCGACGAAAAGCAGGGGTTCCATACTGTGGGGAAATAGCTGCGTAAACTGCTTCTTGTTGATCAGTGGGCGGCTCAGAAATGCGCGCTCTAGGTGTATCTCGTGAAAGCGGTGGTGGCGACAGTTATGGGTGAAGCGTTTGACGCTCCGCAGACCTAGAGGCACAAAATTGTTGCACCAGCTGCCTTACAAACCACCAGCTGGTGGCGGGCTTGCTTTGGCATGGAGATGTTGCGCGCTATTGTCGAGGCTGGTTCAGGTGGTGTTAAATAAGCTATCGGGGATGTCCGATTGGCCGGTATAGCGGTGAGGATGTGTTGTTTAAGCAGTCTCTGCATCAGGTAGCCTATCTTTTGAGCATCAGAAACCTTTACGGGGCAACGCTCAATGGTTCTCAACTTGGCAACGGCAGACTCGTGTAAGGTTTCGCCTGGGACCTGAGGTTCCTTCATAAGCTTTTCTTGCCACGCGATAAAGGTCATGCCTCCGGAAAGTGTGTCCTTTAGGGATGCACTCCAAGTGGCCCAAGTGGCGTAATGGTTACTCAACGCGAGGTGCCAGTTCCGCGCCGTACCTTCGAGCTGGCTGAGAGTGGTCAGGCATGTGGTAGCGTCGTCCCACGAAGCAAGCTACTCAACTCGTTGCACGTCATCAAGCCATAAGTTGACGCTATGGCTGTGCCAACCGTCAAACTACGGGATCAAAGACGACAGTTCTGGCAGTGTCGTCACCCCTATTGCAGGGCAAGATAGCTGCTGAGACGAGAAGGCAAGACTCTGTAGCGTGGATGCGAATAGCGTTAAAGGCGCCACGGCGGGCGAGGCAGAACCCTTCGTTCAAACGGGGGGCCAGCTTGAAGCTGCTGCCGAATGTCGGCCTCGAGTAGCTGAATAAGGTCGTGTTATGGTCCGGTGTTTTCCCGCTGCCGCCGGGGCAATTCTTCACTTATGAGGTCGATGCCTAAATGCGACATCTTCACTGGGTCGAGGCACTCGCGCGCAATTCCCCGCATGATATTCCGCCGAGGCGGCTGCACGCAGCCGTTCACGCACACAACACAATCTTCCCGGCACGTTCACCAGCAAGTTCACGCACACGCGCACAAGGAGGCGAGTGAGCGAGCGGCGGGAAACGTTCGGGCAAGGAAGACGAAATGGAGCACCGGCTGTCGAACGACGATGGCAGGCTTAGTTATCGTGGAGGCGAACTTGCGTGGCTGCGTGGCTGCACAGAGGCTCGGGCGTCGACGGCGCCAGATGTGAGGGCTAGGAGTGTGAGCTGGGGCGTTGAGGTGTCATGCCAAGGCGTATTGCACTTATCGAAAGGAAAGCGTTGATTAGAAGATTTAACGACAGGACTGACCACGCCCTAAGGTGGCAACAAAATACAGAACAAGCAAGCGCGTCCCAGGCCTCACATAGGCCTGGATCTGCGTCGGCGTAATGCCAGAGAAGGTGTCGTTACGGATTAGTATTGATTATGGCACATGCAGGCGCTCACACCAGACGGTAGCACTGGTACCCAAGTGCCTTGGCATTGAAGACCAAGATGGAGTGTCAAGATGGGGGAAGGTGGATGGTGGCTTCATAAAGGTAAAGTGTACCGCGGTTGTTCTGGAATGCAACCTAAGCACGGGTGTTGCGGACAAAACCGATATTCCGATAGGTCTGAACCGAACATCTGTACGATAAAAAATAGGCCCTCCGAGTAATAACACATTTCATTAACCTTGCTTGACAAATACATCAATGAAATATAAGCGTCAAGCTGAAATTCGATTAGCCAGCAAGATGGATCAAATGAATTTGGTAGAATTCACATTGAGCGTAACCGAAACCATTAAAAAACCCGCTACTACCGACCAGCCCGGAAAAGGCGGAAATCCGTCTTGATCTTCCCTTCAGCGTCGGAAAAGGCACATCTACACTATCAAGCGACCACAGTCTCACGTCCGGTATGACCAGCTTGGCCATTGGCCTCTGCTAGCAGTGAACGAAGAGCGATGCAAGCTTGAGAGATATAACACAAAGTCTAAAACCAAGTGCGAGACGGGAAATGTGCATCTTTGAACGAAAAACCTTTTCAACGCTTACTACTCAAATTAAGCTATTTTTGTCATTGTAAAAGCATTTCTATTGTCGCTATTACTTTGCATCTTCAGATCTGTCCTTATAAGAGGAAGTAAATTGTTGTCTTACTTTTTTGTGTTATCGCTTTCCACAACCACTAATCCCTGGGGCCATATATATAGGACACGTCGCCATCATTTATTTTTATTGAGTGGTTGGAATGTGGTCTTGTATTGTTATTTTGGCTTTACTGAGCTAATTTCCACGGAAAACAAATCTTCCAATAAAAGAACTCCTGGCCAGAATGGGCTAAGGTGAAGATATCCTAGTTCTAAGTAAACAAAAAAATGGGCGTGCGCGGGGCACGTAATGCGCATATGGGACAAATGGTGGATCGCCAGTTTAACAGAGTGGCTCCTATTACACCTTTAATGCAATAGGGGTCGGCCGAGGAGTCGATCGAGAGATGAGCTGGGAAAATTCGGGAGGAAAGCATGGACTCTACGAGCACTCGCCAGGAGTATACCTGAGGGCAGCGGACACAAACTCTTTTGGAGACGTGGCTGGAGATTTTTGGGAAAGGCATTCGTCCTGCAGTGGACACAACCACGCTGATGTTGATGATTATGATGATGATGGCAAAGAAAACCATGGGCTTTGCGAGAACATAAGCACAATAAAGAGAAACATAGGCACAAATGGCTATTTCCGGCTAATTATATGAAGCAAAAAGCCCTGGTAAAGAGACTTACCGGGAACATCAATGGCGAAGCGCACATTTTCCATGAGATACCTGTTAACCCGACACAGGAAAGAACCGTTCACTGCATCTTCAGCATCTTGTGCAGTCAGCATGAAGGAGCGTCCTTTCAAGGTCAACAGTGAGTGATTAGGTTCCATTGGGATCACGCGGAAGTGCAGGGTTCTGATCTTTCTTGGGTCATTGCGAGTAAATCCAATCTGAAATGAGGCCCATCTTTTATAAAAATTAATTTGGACTATTGGGAAAGCGACATTATGAGTTTATAAACTGTAATCACATGCATTCAGGATAACCTAGCTGCAAAGCAGGAACCCGGCCCCGAGAAAGGCTTACGCAGCGGCTACACTGGATTTCTTTCACTACAATGAAAACACTACAATAAAAAAACAAAGGTGTAAAATGGTTGTGGATGTAATTTCAGTTTGGTGCCTTATATGTAGCCTAATAGGTGTTAAGACGAAAGCCTCAGTGGTCCCACTCCACGATTAAGCACCGCTGTTCTTGTTGGCTCGTCAAGAAAATTTAAACAGTAAACAAATGTAAAACAAACGCGCGCTGTGATAGGATATGAGCACGGGGTCTGCACAGTAGCATCCCGGTACACTAGCAAATGTGCTATGTTCACACCTCGCGAGCATAGAACAAAAGTGTTTGTCGTTGTTGATTCATTTTTAGTGGCAAATACCCTACGCAGCCTCAATTGCATTGCATATTGCGTTAGCTGAAAACTTCCAAACAGCCACGGTCCAGTTGCTCTCCCGTCGCCTTTCGCGCTCGCTAGCCTTACCGTGTGCTGCCATCCGGAGTAGTATCCGACTTGCAGCGCCCCTTCACGGAAACTATGCGGCACAATCTACAGGGTTTGTGCAACCATTGCAAGGGCCTTTGCGTCGCGCAGTTCCTCCGGTGTCCCGGGGTGTGGTGTGCGCCAACGTATTCGCCTAGAGCTTCTTAGTGCGGGGGGGTGCCCGTATAAGATTTGTGCCGTCAGTTTCCAGACGCCGCCGTGAGGACGTCGCTACGCTACCATAAAGCCGTGCAGAAAAGCTCCCTCTACAGCCACGCCACCACTGCTGGTGCTGGCGGCGCTGCGCCAAGCTTTGGCGGCTGCGCTGCACACGCGGATGCCCATCGGCCGATTGAGGAACAGCGTGGGAGTCTGGTGTGCAGTTCCGCGCGGCGTGTTTTCGTGTGCGTCTAAGGTTTCGTGTATGCTGCCGTTTACTTTATGTGCGTTTGCGTAGCGGAACCATGGAGCGTTGCGCGCCTGGCTGCATGAAAAGCAAAGTACAAAGAAAATATTTTTAAGATGTCCTTCGACGACTGAAGCTACTTTTGCGCATTGTTCGCGACACTCATCTATGCAAGGACGCGTTCAGAGCTGAGAATGGACACCTTCTTGAGTGCCGCGTTCCCTGGAACGAAATACATACTTGCTATAGAGTTCTATTTCTTGTAAAGATTAGGTCGACTGCCGGAGCTAGCGTTGCTTAATACAGCTAACACAAATAATTTCTTTGCGAAAGAACCGGGTTAATGCATTCGCGCTTTGACTTGGCGCATTGGTCGCGTTTTACGCCAGTCACATTTATAAATAAAAACAAAAACTAACACTTTCTCGGTCTCTGAGAATAAATATAGCTAATGCCCAGTTCACGTAAATGCGCGGATTTTTTGAGAAACGAGGTGACAAATAATGTCGCTAAGCATTATGTCATAAATTGACTATAAAATGCGGATTGGGTTTTGTGAAGATTGAACGCGAAAGAAGGAGCCCCGACGCTTGTGGATCTGAACCCCGCATGGCGGCTGATCCGCGGCTGTGCAGCTCCTGCATGCCCGACGGGCGGCTTTCTCTTAGGAATACGGATTACAAAATGGCGGTTGATCTCGCAACCCTAAGTTTTTGTTGCGAGCTATATAGAGCTACTGAAAATAGTCCGAAATTTTCCCGGCTGTTCCCCAATTGAAAGCCGCTGACGCGACAGACAATACGGGCGGCGTTCCGCATACACACTTGAAGTGTAAAGCCGGGATCGGGAGCTTTGAGGGGCCGTGCACTCGCTTTGTAAAATTCACTAAAGTGCAATTTTTAAACATAAAATTTTCAGAATAGTAATTGCCGCGTCTCACTCGAATGTGACTGCACATGTTCAGAACGCGTGCACATAAGGGCACAAAAATCCCGTCCCTTGCAAGCTGTGGCGTGTGGCAGTCGGTTGTCTGACAAAATTGGCGCCATGTGACGAAGTAGCGAAAGTTATGGAAGGGACGGCAATACGGTATGTTTATCGCCCCAAGGTTCTTTCTTGGGTGTGAATTTCAATTGCCCTCGCGTGCACGACGTACACACTCGCCAAATTTCCGGGACGCGATTTCAAAAGTCGAAGCCCATTTCTCTGCAGAATGACGGCTCAGTATTTCATGTGCCGTGCTAAGTAAAGATCACCGTAGGCGTGGCAGTAGCTTGCAGACCAGACTCCGAACAAATTGACCTCGCTTTACGACATCTCGTCCCGGAAACTTCTGAAGCAGGGTGTGCATTTTTAATGCTGCGGTATGCGGTAACCGACAGCTATTTTACAGGGAACAGAAGCACGCGCGTGTTTAGCACAGCGGATTTAAATGCTGGCCGCTTGTCGGCGTTACTCGTGTTCGTCAACGAACATAGCCTGCGTGTTTTACTCTTGACAGAGAAAACGACTTGTACATCGTAGCGGCATCCGACGTTTGTAAGCTTCTGTGCTATCTTGTGCGTGGATTACATGGCAACCCGTATTCCAATAAACAACTAGTTGTGATGCAGCCCTTGTCTTGAACCTCTTCCTTTTTATCCTCTCGGTTTGAAACATTTCTTCTTCTTGAAACATTTTAAATCAGTTTTGTGGAATTTCGTCAGGCTACAAAAATCATGGGGCAGTAGCATGCCTGCTGGACCGTAGCGCGTTTACGCGTACATCCGAGGTATTTTTGAGACCGATCGTCATGGGAAGTCTCCGAGAAGATGTTTTGGACTCCTTAGGGTAGAATAAGCAGTTAGCTTTATCCACACGGTGAAAGGTGCTTGTATAGGACGCCAGAACGGAGACATAAAGATGCGCTTCCTCGAAAAACCGCCTCGGCATGATTTTGGGGCGTCTTTTAAAGAAACAAATCAGTTGCCGTCGCACCGTATCTAGTTTTTGCCGTTCCGACGCATGGGGTGCGTTCACAACGCGAACAAATGATTCGGCGTTGTCCAACCCATTATCCGCTGAAGGAGGGCACAGCTGGTGCCCGCGAGAGGCAGCCGGCATGGGAATGCTCTTGGGCGGACTTTTACACGACGGTGATGTCGTATTCTTCGCCCCATCGTGCTAGGCGTCAAGTCGGGTCCTTTCGACTCATCAGCCAGCAAAGTGAGTGAAGGTCACATTTGAGCACACAAACACGACGGCCAGCACTCCCTTGTAGTTTGCTAGGAAGAGGCTTTTAAAGGTGACATCTTTCCGCGTGTGTAGACTATCATCATTTTGACACCGTCTTGCCGTTGCAAGAGAACTGCTCCCAGGTCAACGTTACTGGCTTCGGTGTAGAGAGTGGTCCCGGTGTTTGTGTGGAAATGGGCGAAGGCGGGTCGCTTGTGCAACCATTTCAGGGGAGTGCCGAATGCCCTCTGCTTCTGTTTAGTCCAGAGTGACCGCACATGATCTCGCCTAACCGGTAACGGAGGAACTGCTATGTGGGCACTCTTCTCAACAAATCCTGGCAATATGAACATAGTCCAAAGCATAAGTCTAATGGCTTTCTGGTTGGGTGGCGTTGAGAATTCGGAAACCGCTTCAACGTTCTTAGTATCGCGGACGCACCCTAGCGCTGCTGACCACTTGGCCAATGAACAGCAGTTGCCCGAGCTCAAAATGACAATTATTGTGTTTATTGTGACAATTATTGTGGCGCCAATTATTGTGGCGCCAAATGGCAATTATTGTGGCGCCAATTCTGGTCTCTTCTTGCCTACTTGCCCACGGGTTTTCACGGCATTGGAATGTCGCTGAGGCGACATACAAGAGATCCGTTGGTCCGTTTGCTGTGATCTTGTGGGCCGAACTACCCAAGCACGCAGAGAGAGCAAGACCCGATTTTTCAAACAGTTGCTTTCACCTCTATCTACCAATAAAAAATAGCTCTAATCCAATGCGGTGAAAGTAGTTTGAAAGCAAACCTTTAAACGACACCGACAATTGTCAATGCGATGTCACTTGAAATCAGACACGTGGCTCTACAAAGACTTAAACAACAGACTCTGCCAGCCATTGCTTGGAATTTACGGGAGTGGCGTCCCAAACGCAGCAGCGTCAGCCACAGCCGAGCGTTGGCAGACCAGAACAAAAAAGAGGAGCGTCCTTCGAAGGGTGAGACAGCGGAACCTAACCACCTTGATGTGCTACCTCGGGGCTGCACCACCGCGCGACACTAACGTAGACACTGAAACAATTCGGCATGTGAGCTTAGTGATTCCAGTTTATACCAATTTAAACTAGTTGTTTAAGTGTGTTTGATAATAGTGACAAAGCTGAAGGAACTTTTATTATCGCTATTTATCATGAGCCGTTGCTCCTTCCGCCTTTTCTAATTCCTAGTAAAACAAAACCGAATTGGTATTTATCGATATAGAAAACAGAGTCCCATTCGTGGCAAGCAGTGCGCAAAAGGTAGCGTTTCGCAAACGGCTGGATGTCTGTATGTGGTTTGTACATTTTGTTTTCCGGACCTTCAAACCAATCCTCAACGTTTATTGATTGATTGTAGGGTTTAAGCGGCGAAGCAACGCAGGTTATGAGGCGCGCCGTTGTGGAGGGCTACGGATTAATTTTGACCTCCTGGGGATCTTTATCGTGCGCCGTCAGAAAATGCAGCCGCCGCTGCAGGGAATCAAATCCGTGACCTCGTGGTCAGCAGCGCGATGCTTTAGCCACGGAGCCACCGCGGTGGGTCCAATCCTACACGTATCTTTGCCGTACGATGACTTAATAGAGAGTTTTAGCAGTCCGTCCGTTCCGGCGCGTACGTAGCTATCGTGTTGACCGAGACCCGTCTGGGCACTTCGGCAATCGTCACGATAGGGGGATTAGCTCCGCCGGCCTCTCTTGGTCATGTGCGTGCCTCCTCGCCCATCCTCCTTGAGCTTCCGCGCGCGCAGGCGCAGACCGGTCCCGGTTAACCCGGTAACAACGTAACGAACGGAAGGGACGGACTGCTAAAACTCTCTAATGCTGTGCTGTCCGGGTTACACCGGAGGTGCTGTCGAAAAAGTTAATAAAACCGTATGAAGGAAGCGCGGAATGGACGCGAAGGCGCGCCAAAACAGCCCCAACACACCGTCGCTAAAGCAGACGACAAAGCCGTACCGGCGACGTGACCGCAGGCGAGCTTCACCTCTGCGCTGGAGACGCTGGGTAAATTCGCCGCGCCATCTACAGTGTGTTATGTGACTGAAACTCTGTGCCCCTCCCCCTACCCCCTCCTCCCCGGCAATGGGAGTTTATAGTCCCGCACGCCACGAAAGAAACGCTGGCAGGAAAAGGTAGCAATCGTTGCTTTCAAATACTGGCCGCTGTGGCGTGAGGCCGCATTTTTGGCAAACGGAGGCTTTCGCTTTCGCACGTGGTGGGGCGCGTGTTCCTGTACGTAAGTCGACAATTACAATACTCCAGCATTTCTTGTCGCCTTGTAAAATACCTGAACATTTGTAATAGTTCTCTATGTGCATATTTTATTATGCCATAAAAATTCACGGGAATTACGTTTATGTTATCGTGATTGTACCATGCTTTCAAACCTGGGAGCACCTGCCAGCGCCGTTTAGAAACTGCAGCGTAATTGGGACACTGCTGCAAAAACCGGGTGACCCCTGTACAGGCTACGGCGTATCGGAAGCGGTTAAATGGGCGACAACGTTTATATGTTCCGTGCCGCACCAATATTTGAAACACAAAACAGAGGCTCTTACATTCATGTGGCGGCATCACATCATGTTCGGCTTTTGTAACGGCAACAGCATTAGTTCAACAGTTTAGACAAAATCTGGCGTCGGCCCGAACATGACCGACTAGTGGTAAAGAAAATGACCTGCGGGTAAACAACTAGACAGGTTAGAGAATACTTGGAGCGACTTCACATTTGTGAAGATAGCTCCAGCAGCAAAGTGGTTTAATAAACTCCGAAGAAAATTGGCAAATGGGATCTTTTGCAAATGGGATCGTAGGGCATACAGAAGACGAGGTTGGCTTGTATCTCTAACATTTCGCTAACCATGGCTTCAAGACTGATTAATAGATATTAAAAAAATGGGTTGTGCTTTCCATATATATTTATGGGCTAGGGGTATAGAAAGTTCCATTATAAATAATGATTAAGGTAAATAGGGGTAATTAGATAATGCTATGAAATTACACATGTAGCAGGTAGGTGGACAGCAAGGCCGGTTCCCCGTTGTAGAGTATGTGTAGGGCTATGGAAGACCATTTACCGAACTTCGCATGCATATAACTGAGAAGAGAGTTGTATACCAATGCGTAAGTCTTTATTGCGAGTTTAATATAGCCTCATTTTACTATGAGCAACCAAATTGCTTGGCGTATTGTCCATTTAGTTTGTGCTTGTGTGTGTTTTCCTAAAGAGAGCGAATTTCCTTTTCCTTTATTTGTATAAGTTTTGTTTTCTGGTTTTCGCCATTTTCTTCGTTTAAGATGCTACAAGGATAAATTTGTTGACTCCCTCAGGTATGCATTGCCGCGCTAAAGCTGTGGTACATCTTTGGAGCTTTTTTTGAATTCTTTTGTGGTTGCAGTTTTGCTGCGGGTTTTTTTTGTAACTTTCTGTTCGCCACGTCACTGGGGTTTATACAAGACGTGTCACATCATTATCATGTCCCGGCTTTGGCCAATTAAAGTTATTCTGTCTGTCTATTTTTGTACAGAGTAATCCCTCGTTATAACGAAGTCAGCGGGAGGGCTAAAAATGTTGTTATAAGCGGTATTTCGATATAAGAGACAACTCGAGAGAAGCTAAATTATTTAAAAATTAATTCCGCTACAACTACAAGAAATGAAAGCACAATGTATTCAGTGGAAAAATATTTTTTTTTAGTTGCAAAAAAGGCAGTAAGCTTTGGCTGTTTCATGTTTTTGCAGGGCGCGAGCAACGCCTTCTCCAATTTGACCAAACAGTTACTGGCGTCCCAACGCCTTTCAGAAGCTGCGGGACGGGGCAGACCACTGCAGTTTTGCCTCGAAGTGGAACTTGAGAGGGTAAGGAAAGAAAGAAGCAAATATCCTATATCCAATAGGAAATTGAATAGCAATGCCGGTACACGTACTGCGTGTGAAGGAGTGCTTAGGTGCCTTGGAATATTTTTCTTATTTTAATGCTAGTGAACAATTGAAATACCCCTTTTATACAACCTGCGTGAACGTATTCTGTGCAATGGGTTATCATGATTGCAGTGTCCACTCACATGCACCCACGCGAGCGAGCGCACACACGTACGCGTGCTCACACACACACAAGCACGCACGCGCGCACGTACACGTATAGATACAGACACAGGGAGCTAAGAAATTACAGCACTCGCTCGACACAGACTCTCTATAGTTGATTTGCTAAAATTATTTCAAAGTAACAACAGAGCATTGCGGTATTTGACACAGCAAAATTTATCGGCTTGCAGGCAGGAGACTGACTTGTTATGCATCTTGACTAACGCCTCCATTGGACGCGCGCACATTGTATCCTAGAAAACCCTGCATAAATATTCGTTTCCACCAATTGCGTTTCTGGGAATACACACATGATGAATAGATTATTACACTTAGTTTTGCTGTATAGAAGAAATTAACATGAATGGCGAATTATACTCTTGAACACAAGGTAAATAAATCTTTTTTTAGAGCCAGACGTTGCAACATAAACAATTCACACATATAACACCAACATCATATCAGCCAAAGAGAAAAATACACTATTTCCACTTGCAAACCTGGAAGAGTTTCAACGTTAGGATGATGCAACCCCAATAGTCAAGTCTTCCAGTCATAAGTGTAATATTTGGCGATGGAGGCTGGAATTCCGGAGCATCTCTGGCACCAGTCGAGATGTCGTTCTCAGCTTCTACTGCCATAACAGCGCCACCTGTGCGGAATAAATGGTTCCGTTGGCAGTGCTTTCGTAAGCTCCAAGTGTTCTCCCTGTGGAAGTGCATTTCCGCGAACGCTCGTCATTCGCCTTGAAATACACAAATTCTTCAGACGCCTAAGGTGCCGTAAGGTGTTCGTCTTTGCAATTAACAAGGAATACCTTGTGGTCGGTGCGCTAATTGCCGTATTTTCGCGCATAAAAAGCGATCTCATGAGTGTTGATAATATGACTGGTGTTTCTCGACATTGGTACTTGCGCTTTTTTAAAGAACACAGTACATAAGAACGCGGTTATCGTTTAGAGAAATTAGGCACTTTACTCCCTAGGTTTTGTACGTGGCTTGTGTAGCATTTCTACCCAATTCCTCTTCTATGTGAACAACCACAAATAAGACGTGTAGGTTACAATTGAGGAGTGTTTGGTTCAAAAACGAGAAATGACAGGCGAAAATCAGAAACTATTCATAAAAAACCGGAGAAAGGGAATAAGCTCAGGCCGTTCTGGCGAATCTTAATTACACTTTAATTCAGAAAGGAGTACACACTACTATAACTTGTGATCTTGCATGGATACACTGTGGAGATATACCATACAGTATACCATTGATTTTCACTACTATTTGAGATGGCGATGTGACCGTTAACTGGTTTAAAGCAAAAAATAGTGATGTCGAAATTGTTTTGCCTCGTGCTCTCGCGTTACGCTCGTATAAAATAAGTAAGGCATTATTGCGGGGTTATCTTCAGTAGCCGTAGTACAGAAATTTGTGACTCCCTTAAATTTATGTTTATCTCTTTTCGACCGAGTAAAGCATACATGTTCATTTTCAAAACACACCTAAATTATTTTTCTATCCGACATAGTTGAGTCTGAGATCGGGCAATAAACATTTAGTATGAATTGTCCTGGAATTGGTATTCCCAAAAAACCAAATTTGGTTTTATGAAGTGCTGTTTGCTTAAACGTTTTTGGAGCAAATAGCAAATACCAAAACTATGTCGCCGAAATCTACGTTTCTTAGATGTTCGTATCACACGATATATTTTGGAATTTACGGCTTCCGAAAGGCCAGATTTAGTCCGAACACATTTTGTAATTTCCCCAAAAAAGAATACTTCAGCTTCCAATATACAATGCACCAAAAGCCCTTTCTCTATTTTTGCATTTAGCGTGAACACCGTATTTGCACCATTCTAGCACACCACTCATTCTAAAACGCCGACAAGTTTACTATGAAAACACCAAAAAGCAGGTTGCGCTGATTATACCCCGCACGTGTAAACCCATGACACCTTGTAGCTGGCTCAAGACATTTTATTTGAAGCACAAAACGTAGGCAGAAAGAACCGCTGGTGTTTCAAGAACTTCTTATCTAGCTGCTGCAGGATTCAAAACATGAGCAGGAAACATGCCAAGCGTTTGGTTTTTCAAGTGTTTTCATAATTTGCTACGTGACAGGCTCCTCAATTTAGTGCTTTCTGAATTCCGCCATGTATTGAAGTTTTGAAAAACATTCATGCTCAGTTGCGGTGAACGCTTGTATGAAAATATGGCTTTTATTGTTGGCGCCAATCGCGCATAAAGTCTCCAGGACGAATCGTGTGTGTGACTGATGTCATTCGGGTCTCCTCGATATCTGCAAGGAAAATTACCTTTCACTTGAAGGACGCTTTAAAGTGGTGCTTCTTCGAGATAATAACAGCTGAACTAAAGTGCAAATTGCAGGGCAGCAACGCGTGGAACAGTTGTATAATACGTCCATTGTGGATTGCACGGGCCAAAATTCATCGAAGAGATTTCAAAAGCTTGTTTGGATTAAGTTGAGCTGTATTCCGCAATTAGTGGTCCTGACGATGCTTTTAAAAGGGTTAAAGACGATTTCGTTGCTCAGCCCTGTTGTAACGAGCACACAAGTATGAAGGCTATTTATAGTAAAAAAAATGTCGCGCTTCAAAAGTTTGCAAACAGCGTAGTATTCTGCAGAAAGAATTGGTTGCCATAGTTATATAAATTAAAATGTCAAAGCACATAATAACAAGTCAATGTATTTTCAGGGCAATCTTCTTACGGAAAAGCCGTACGCACACTCTTAAAAATTGCCGTACGTTTGCTTCGCCACAATGCTCCAGAAGGGCCATTCAGCGTGACCAAATGTACTCATCTGGCGAATGACGAGGTCAAGCATGCGATTACAATAAAAAATGGTTTCTTCGCTGTCACAACAGCGAAAGGAGTGCATAGGCGCTGTTGTCACAGGGCATGAACTGTATTTTCAATAATCGCATGATTGACCTCGTCATTCGCCATATTCGCACACCTGGTTAAGCTGATTGGTAGTTCTGCATCGTTGTAGTGAAGCCCGCCTGCAGCGATCTTGAAGGGTGTAGTGTGTTTATGAACCTAGCCTTTGATAAATACAGCAACATTGCGAGACCACGGGAGGAGGCTTTGTAGACGGAATTTTATTACCGATCCACATCTAAGCCAGAACAAACCGAACACTCTGATGATGATCGTTGCCGCCTGCGGAACAAAGATGAAGGGGACCAGTTCTGGCTGAGCAATAATGAGGCCTATACGTGCAGAGAAGCGGGGTCAAGTTCGAGCAGATACTCATAATGTGTACAAAATATCTACCGATCCTCTACTTTGACCGTATTTCAAGCATTTGTGCAATTTGCACTGATGCTGGCAATATGGCAAGCTTGCAGCTCTGCCGCAATGCCGTTCCCGCACCCATTTATCCCAATAATGCCGGTTAGTACAGACCGCAGTCGCTAAGAGAGAAATTCAAGAAATTGCTTTCCAGTGCAGCTGCCAGGGCCACGGTGTCTTGTCTTTATAATTACCGAGTGTTTTCAAGCTGTTTAGGCACTAGTACTGTTGTTACCCATGGACATCCAAAGGAACCCTTTTCATCAAATGGACGAAATCGTCGCAGAACTCGAAAAAATTAGCTCTGGACAAAACAGACTCATAACCAATTTTGAAGAACGGATGAAACAGCTCCTAAACACAGGAAAAAAAACGTTGTCGGATCTGGGGAAGCGCAAGACTAACTTAGAATGCCATTGCCCCCACGAAATAACCCCGCCTAGTTTTACGCCGACACTACCGCAAACCAGCGACTTAGTTTCTGAACATTAAAATTATCTGGGTGACGCAGAAAAACGGTCAAGCCACTATACCTTAATCTTCTATAACCTTTCAGAACATGCCGCCAAAGAAAAAAATAGTGAAATAGAACAACGTGTCGTTAAACACTGTCATTAACCCCTCAGAATAAAAATTAACGCGAAGAAAATAGATGCAGCCCGTCGCCTCGAGTGCCACATAACTGACCGCTGGCTCCCGAGGATTGCGAGGTACACGCTCTACAAAACCAAATAAAACGAGCTTGTAAATGCTCGAAAGTTACATGGAAGTGATTCCAGCATTGGTGAAGGTTTTTTCCTTCCGGTTCGCACTGCCCGCCTTTATTTATTTGCTTTCGCCACCCCAGCCAGTGCGGTTTTCACAAATGATTCTCTTGCGAAACACAACTGGAAATATTTCTTCACGACCTGCATGCTAAACTTGACAACAACTTACAAAAGGACGGGATCTTTCCAGATCACACAAAACTACTCGACACAGTGCGCCACGAACGATTACTCTGAAATCATCCAGTTAAACTTATACCCAACTCTACTAACATTGAGCGAAGCATTTCTCACTAATTGTTTTAAATTTGTTTTTCTAAATAACCGTTCTGAATTTGAGCATGTCAAAAGCAAACGTTCCGAGTGTATCAAAGCACCATCAGGTGCACATTAAGGTTCGGGTGAAGGCTCCCTTGCATTTCAAATATACCTTAAAGGGACGCTGAAGTGAATTTGGCAAGCTTCCTGTTTTGCTTGCACTGCGTGTACTGACTCAAATTAAGAAATTTTTCTTCGTTTATACCTGTTGATACGTCGGTAGATATTTTATAAAGCACAAAAGAAGAAAAACTACCACGCGAGGTCTCCGGCGGCCGCACCAACTAATGGCTGTCACATCGGGAGGAGGTGCACCGTGATTGGTGGTGAGATGTTTGAGTGGCGCCCCCTGACTGTGACGTCGGCTTAGGGACTCGCTCCGCTGTCGTCTGCTACACCCCGCTTGAGAGGGGCAGCAGTGCCTGTGCTAGAAATCGCCCGCTCTGATAGTTTCGTGCATTAAAAGCGTGTTTCTAGTAATTCAGTTATTTGTGCCAGCTTCCGGCGCATCTGAATACTCTCAAGCTGTATCCCCCACAAGTTTGCAACACACGAAAAGAGAGAGAACACCTTTTTTCAGAGGATCGGTAAGAAGATCGTGTGTAACTCAACCTTTCTAGCTCATTCGCGAGGTTCAGCGCTCAAATCTCCTCGATAAGTATTCAAACTGCATAGGCTTCCTTACAGTGTTTTTTATATGCCCTTAGACTCAACAGTACCAAGCAGCGGGCCCCTACACGCATATCGCACAGCAGGAAATAAAGCGGCGGTACTCGATTTCATTCGTTGTTGTTTACTTGCATAAAATGAATGTTTGTGTGTGTGTGTGTGTGTGTGTGTGTGTGTGTGTGTGTGTGTGTGTGCGTGCGTGCGTGTGCGTGCGTGTGTGTGTGTGTGTGTGTCTGTGTGTGTGTGTGTGTGTCTGTGTGTGTGTGTGCGTGTGTGTGTGTGTCTGTGTCTGTGTGCACAACGCATTAATGTTTGTGCACCATCTCAAATGTCTTATTAGTTGATTTGCGTATGTTTGGGAGGCTCACAAAGATCGTGTGGATATTTTGCTGTATGGCTTACGCATTCTCTTCTTCAGAAATTGGCTTTCGCTGTGGCTATGTGGAAGAACGTACATATCAGCAGCTTGCCTTGTTTATCCACAAGCAAATACAACAAGGTGGTTTGTGCTACGCTACCGCGATCGCGCCCCAAACAGCGGTGTCCAGAGTACTCGAATGCGGCTTTTGTGCTCTGAATTTCTACCGTAACCATCGTTGTTATAACGAACTGACTCACGCCGAACAATTATGACATGATTACGGCGTTGAAGGCTTGATATACTCGCTACTGACGGCAATAAATAGTATACGTGCATATATTGCAAGAATCAAAACCGAAGAGTATTTCCAAGCAGCTCTTTATTTCTTTCCAACCCTTCCAACCCTATCGCTTTCCAAGAAATCCTGGTCTACTGAGAATGGTGTTCTATGAAGTTAGAAAAATATCACTCCTACTGTCTTGTCCTGGGCTTCGTACCCGGCTAACTAATGAGCACGGTTTTACTGTTAAATAAAGTTTTCTCCTCTTCCTCCCTCTGCCCTCCTCTGGAGTGTAGTCTTCCTATAAGGCTTACCTGAATATTGGGAAGATATGGCTATGGGAAATGTACCAAAATATCACTCTAGGTCTGAACAAACATGGTGTTACTTTATTGTATTGAAGACCTGACTTGTTTTGCTCAATAAATCTCCATAATGGTTAGAAGCTTGGTATAGAACCAGCACGCGCGTAGACACACAGTTGGTTATTTGGAACTCAACAGTTTTTGAAGCCCATAGTGCATGTCAGCATAATTTCGTGCCATAACAAAGTAAAATGATGGATACAGTGAAGTAAAGCAAAACAGTACTTTCCAGCGTTACGCAAGGCTGCAAAACACTGTTTTACATTACATATGATTACGGGGAATAGTAATGCCTTCTGCCAGAAACGACAGCCTCGAAGAGTGGGAATTTGTTTTGGGCATGTAATTACACTGTTGTCGGTTAATAGCAGCTGCCTGTTCTCTTTGTTCGAAATATTGCTTAATACAAAACGGACGCCTAGCTCCGGCTCTTCGCGCTCCGCACAGTACCGCCTTCGCAAGGAATGGGGTGACGCCGGTAATGTTTGTTCCACAGCGGAATTCAAAACTTTATTTTTACTTATGCCTTGAGCTAGTTTATGAGACTTTAATCTTGTTATTATGATAAAAAGTAGCGCACACCCAAAATCTGGTGCAAACAAACATCAAAAGTCAACCTAGAGCGAAGGTACAGCAGGGAGATCGAGCTCAAGCGAAGCAGACGACAAATGCGCGAATCCCTAAGCCGACGTCAGGAAGGCACGCTTCGCAGCGCCGCCCATGGTCGCTCTCACCACCAATTGGACTATGTCCAAGATTAGTATTCAAACAAGTTTCGGTTTCGGTTCTGCAAAACAACATGCTTGACATCCGACGTTATTGTTTGAATGGGCTTTCTAGACATCTCAATAATCGCCATACCACGCTTCTGCCACGTTGTCGGCTGTACAATGTCTAAGATAAGCCTCCCAGGACAGCTTATATTCGTAGCAATTATTAGCCGATGCCTACGCAGGATAAACGCCCTCCTCATCAGCGCAGACGCTCAAATTCTATGCGCTTTTCCCCAATATTTGGAGCTTGCCTCAGTCATGCCTGTATCGTAAAAGGCGTGTTCGAACAAGGCCAAGGGTCTGCTGATTATGAACTGTGCCCACTTCCCTCAAGCAGTCGGTGCTTATGGCAACAAGCAAACGAGAATGGCAACAAACAAACAAGAACGCGCTACCGCGTCAGTGTCAGCCTGCGCACGGTCTGAGAACTCGCTCGTGAAGCAGTGCACGTTACGAACCAAAACTGGCGCACTCTTTATAGAGTGCGCCAGTTTTGGCCGAAAACGAAAAAATCAAAGTACAATAAAAATAAAAATTTGCCAACGAGGATTAGAAGTTGCGACTTGCAAAACAACACTCCTAGCGCTTCAGACAAGTGGGACACCGGCCAGCGGTGCCGGAGGTGGAAATATCCGGTATATAATGTAAAACCAGTTTAAACATTTATTTAGTTTTAGCGTTTCAAGCAGCTTAGATGACTATTTGTTGTATAGCGCTCGTGAAGCAAGCGTCCTCCAAATTTACACAGTATCTCAAGTCTAGCAATTGATATTTTTAGACGGAAAATGGTTCGCAGATGAGTCGGCGTGCTGCTGACGACTGTGCTTGTTCAGCCAGCGCAAAAAAGTGCTTCGTGCTACCTAGTTGTACGCTGTACGGTAAACGTTTCAGCTGATTTTATTTTCTTAGTACCTATATTGACTTAGCTGACTCTTCTCTTGCCTTCAAGTGGCCTTAGATTTTCCTACTAGCGTACCAGTCAGCGAAGCGTTGCATGTGCGTTTGTGCAGCGTTTGTGTGGAGCGACCTGGACTTGGAGCTTGATACAGTGTAGAAAATAACAAAGTAAAAAAAGCCACATTCTTCCATTCACAAACGTGCCGTGGCTTAGTTTCAAGTGAGCGAACGAATTGCGACGACCCTTCGGCAGCCGGCGGATTAAACGTTGGCCGACTGACTCCGTCAGAAGGTTAGCGAGCCGTGCAGTAGCGCAGTCAAGCCAAGTCATCTCCTCCTGACGTCACACGAAAATGCGAGAGAAAATGGGAGATGATGCAGAGAGGCCGACAGCATTTTCGAATTGGTTTGTGTACTAAATAAAATCGCGTAAACGCACTCAGAGTCGTCGAAACATGGCCTATGGACTCCGGACTACAATTTGCGCTAGTAATCCCGCAATTTCTACAAATCACTTCAGTGTCCTTTTAGCGATTCACCCCTCAGCGTACACTGCAAAGCTCGCATGTTTGCAGATGACTGCGTACCGAACGGTAAATAACACTGCAGCCAAGCTACCCTCCAGGAAGGCCTTAACCGCCACAAGAACGGTGCGATAAATGGCTTCTGTCTGTTAAACCAAACAAGTGCCAACTTGTTTCATTATCCCTCCCGTAAAAAATAATTTTCTTTTGTCGTGTAACATCGTGAACGACCCTATACTGTCACAATCATCCTCGAAATATCTAAGTGTTACATTGTATTTCGATTTTACTTGGAATGCTATAGAATGATTCTTATGTCGCATATGTCGAATCTGTATAGGGCCATGCAGGGCTAAGCTCTCCATTTCACATAAGCAGCTCCTTCGCTCTCTCCATTGTACACGACGGTTCCCTAGCAATAAATCGCTTAAAAGGTTGATTTTTATATTGGCAGTGTGCCGCAGTCCATCGTTTGTCAGAGGGATCTAGCGGCGATAATAGACCACGGGAAATTCTCAAAGTAATTCAAATGTTTCTGCGATTACACACATTCCATTTTCTAATTTGTGTGCAATTAGTTCGTCCCTGCTCACATCCGATGACATTCTCAGTGTTTCAAAGCGTGGCATTTGCATTTTGGTCCCTTTTTTTAGTCAATGTGACATAATATTAGTGCAGGCATAAGTTCCGGGTGGAGGGGCGGTATGTTGTGACGGCGTCAGTGCTGGCCACTATGCCTGCCGAGCGTACGAGCACCAGCGAGGCGTACAACAGACTTCAGTGCTCAGGAGGGGCGGTTCTGAAGTCCCGGTTTTTAAAGCAAGAGATTTTTAGAAGGACCGACGTCTGTCTGTCAAAAAACGAATGCATTTCGCCATACACCGGTACGCCCACCAAGAAGCTCTGATGAGATCTAGGGACGCACTTCACATGCGCGAAACCAGACGTCCATTGTGTCGAAACGGTTACTTGAAAATTGCAAAAAAGGAACGAAGAAGGAGTAAAATTGCATGCTGCTTATCTCCTAACGTATCGGTATACATTTGAATCGGTGTAGATGCGTTACATAATGCGCAAAAAATCACCGAATTGGTTCGTTGGATTGGGATTTGGGTCTCTGAATATTGATCGATCGATTGGACGTTCTTTCAGCGAAAATTGGGCGAACTTTTTGCTTTCACGCTTCCCCCAACTTTCCTTAGGAAGGGATGCTAAATGTGTAGTTTTAGTCACCGCTGTACATCGCTGTTCTTCTTTCTACTGCGCACTTGCCGGCGCGACACACGATCCCTCACATCTTTATGCCTGAATCGTGACCTAAAGGTTACCTGAATATGTTACTATCGACTTCTGGAATGTTTTTTGGGGTGAATTCTATTGTACCAGCAATCTCATCCCGCAAGAATTATGAAAATTTGTTCACTATCACCGAAACTACGCGCGACTAGAAATCGTGCATAATTGTTTCCTCTCAAATCAACCACAGACAACGTGACGAAAGCTGCGCGCTCTCTCCCGGAAAGGGGGTGGCCGCAGGCATTCTCTTCGCGGGCCTTTGATATATCAGAGGCCGCGGAGTTGTCTCCTTTCCTCTGCAACGTGGATGGGCCCGTTACTGGTCTGGTGCAACAAAAGTGCAAGCATGGCTGCCTGCTCGCGAGCCAGCGCACAGGCTAATGGGGCGCTTTTAAAAAAATAAACGTTTGTTGTCGAGTGGCCTGGTTGAAAGGGTACTATTGTGTTTGTCACTCAAACTCCGCAAGAATTCAAAACACAAACTAAACGCCAAAACTGTGAGCACAGGTTCAGGGATCGAAGACGTTGGTACACAACCGACGATGACGGATCTTCACACAGGAAATACGAGAAATCAGCCCCGAACTTGACTAGCGACAGCCAATACGAAACCATGGCCGCACTGACGTTTATTTCGGCCATGCCAGGGGTGCATAATGAATAACTGAAGAGAGGCGCGATGCGTATTTACGCGTCTTTCGCAGCGATTTGCCTGCTGATCCCTTCACGTGCACGTGTGATATTTGGCTCAGATATTCCTGGCGGAGCAATGTAAACGTCGCGAAGGTGTACTTGCACTGCCCAAAGAGTGTTACAGCCTTTCTTTTTGGTTTGCACAGCTGACGTACTTCGGTAGACTCTTGATGATCACGGCCACATTTGAGGTTGTTAAAAATTTGGTTACTTCTTTGGCGGGAGTAACTACGACTCTCGTTTCCCGTGCGCAGACATTGGAGCGCTTGTAATTCAGCGTGGGAGGAGGCCAACCGCTGAGGGTGGTAACGCCTTCAATTATTCCAGCGTGACAAAATGCGGGGGTGTCAATGTTGCGTGGTAACTACTTCACCCATGCTTTACAGTTCGCCATACGGATGGCATAAGACCCAAGAGTGTGGGGAACCCCTTTGACGAAGATGAAAAGGGGCCCAAAATGCGAGCGAATCGGTCGCCGATTGAAGTGATGAGCTCTTCTAACCCAAATTTCCGGGTCACGGGTGCAGAGTTACGGGGCGTTTGGTGGATTGAAATCTCCGGGTGGTCCTGCGCCTCGCCGAGGTTCCCGCTCGGAAACGGCGGATCCTTCAGAATGGGAAGAAGTTTGAATAATAACGGTCACCCATGGCCGCGCGATGACATTTGTGATGACATCACCTTGCATATATGCACCTAAAGACAACCACTGCAATGTCACCACAAATAGAGATAAAATAGTTATTGTAGCCGCAGATTTCTACAAGATCTGCACAGTAGCGTCGATATCCGGGATAATGTTTAGCAAGGAACTAGTTCAGAGGAGGTCCACATCCCACTCATTAACTACAGAAGAACTAACGAAGGCTTTGAAAGAAATGCACAGCGGTAAAGCACCTGGCGAGGGTCAGACAACAGCAGACCTCTTGAAAGATGGCGGGACAAATTGAGCTAGAAAAACTGGTAAACAAGTCTATGCATGCCCTAATGACCGCGAGTGTAACAGAATCTTGGAAGAACATGAGCATCATTTTATTCTATAAGAAGAGTGACACGAAGGACTTAAAAAATTACAGGCCTATCAGCTTACTGTCAGTCGTCTACAAGTTACTTACAAAGGTAATCACTGACAGAATTTCTGCCACCCTAAATTTCAGTCAACCAGACAAACAAGCAAGGATTTGTTGAGGCTATTCGGAAATGGACCAAATTCACACTATCATTGAGGTGATGTAGAATGGTGTGCAGTATCCCCAACCCCTAAATATAGCCTTCATAGATCATGAGAAAGCATTTGACTCGCTCCAAACCTCAGCAATCATTTAGGCATTGCGGGATCAGGGTGTAGACGAGCATTATGAATACTAGAGGATATCTACAATGGGACCACAGCTACAATCGTCCTCCACAAGGAGAGCAGTAAAATACCTATAAGGGCGTCAGACAAACAGACACTATTTATCCAATGTTATTCACAGCATGTTTAAAAGAGGTATTCAGAACATTGGATTAGGAACAAGTTGGCGTAAGGCTTAATGGAGAATACCTCAGTAACCTCAGATTTGCTGATGACGTTGCCTTGCTAAGTAACTCGGGGGACGAATTGCAAAGCATGCGTTTAGCACTGGACAAATAGAGTAGAACCGTGGGCGTGAAAAGTAATATGCAGAAAACCAAAGTAGTGATGAATAACCTCGCGTCAGCACAGCGGTTCCAGATAGGTGGTGAGGCACTGGAAGTGGTAAGCGATTACATCTACTTAGCCCAAGTGCTGGCCCCGGACCAACCATCAGGCAAAGATAATTAAAAGGATAACAATGAAGTGTAGTGCATTCGTCAGGCATTCTCAGATAATGAAGGGCTGTCTATCATTGTCCGTGAAGATGAAAGTACATGATAGCTGCATCTTACCGGTAGTCGCGTACTGGGCAGAAACTTGGAGGATTGCTAAAAGGGTTCAAGTTATATTGAGGACAACTGATCGAGCAATGGAACGGAAGATGATCGGTGTAGCATTACGTGACAAGAAGAGAGCGGAGTGGGTCAGGGAACAAACGCGTGTTGAGGACATATTAGTAGAAATTAAGAAGAAATGGGTGTGGGAAGGGCATATAATGCAGAGGCAAGATAATCGTTCGTCTTTAAGGGTTACAGAGAGGATGCCTAGAGAAGGCAAGCGCGGCAGGGGGCGGCAGAAGGTTAGAAGGGCAGATGAGGTTAAGAAGTGTGCTAGGATAAATTGGACGCAGTTACCACAGGACCGGGAAATTAGATCTATTGGAGAGGACTTTGCCCCGGTTGGTGATAGATAGGCTGAAGATGATGATGGCTGCGAGGCATGCTGGACTTCAGTGGCAGGGGTGGTAATCAAGAGGAACATATATCCTTAATAACTCTGGCAAGGTAGCGGGAAGTCCCCCCCGCCCTTAAAGAGACGGTTGCGTTCGAGTCGGCTCAAGCAGACATACGCAACAGTAGCAGCGGGGTGTGCGTTTATGTAAATAGACAAAAATCCGTCGTTGCCACGAACGTCTCGGTTCATACAGGTGATTATCGCCTGTGGCTCATGGGGCTCGAGTTCGTTCTTGTGAATGTGGGACGACCAGACCAGTTCATGGTTGGTGATCAGCCATTTCTCGCCCCCGTTAATGTGATGAATGAGCAATGATGGACCAGCGGGTGCAACTTCATTGCTTTGCCTTCGGCTCCACCTTCGAAGGTGTGCTTCTGTGGTAACGGCGCAAGTCGCTGTGTCCGTTCACGGCTTTCTCGATGAGGAAACGGGCTCTCGGAACAACGATGGTGCACTGAGGACTTGATATTTTTTGTTGTGGTGCTCATACATCTTAATATTAATGTTTACGTTAATCTAAAGCTTTAAGTAAATGTAATTATTAGACGCTGCTGAAATATTCGCTTGACAGTGAGGGAAAAGTCAGGGAGCTTTTGACAAAATCGAAACTAGTTGGTTGGGGTTCCGGTAGTTTGAAAAGTGTCAAGTAGGACTTTTTATTGTTTCGTTCGACTCGTCGACATGCCTGTTTTGTTAGGATTGGAATTAAAAAGCGCCAAAAATGGTAGTCTGCAGGGCGCGGGGCCCAATAGAAATGTGGGGGTTTGGAATTGGTCAACAAAAGCAAGACTGCCGATATCCGTGCATTCGTTGTTGCGAAAACGCCTAAAAGGAGCGAAGTATTGGTATAAATATACTGTACGCTATCAGCGACGCTAATGCCATCATAAAAAAAAAATATTCATGACATACTCAAATTAGCCGAGTATTTTCGCACCAAACTGTGCTCTTCTGCCCCTGACTCAGACACAAGTGATCCGATAACTAGTGGCGGTCAGGGGCCGGCGGTTAGGACAGATGAGGTAGCAATGGTGCTCAAAGCAATTGAGGAAGGCAAAGCTGCAGGCGATGACGGCATTACGGCTGTTATAATGTGCAGCGCAGGGCACAAAGTGCTAAAAAAGGTTGCAGCCCTCTTCTCGCAGTGCTGGAGATCTTGGATGGTGCCAAAGGTGTGGAAAAATGCGAATTTAGTTGTCTTTCATAAAACGTGGTTGCCAAAGAGCTTTAAAATTACAGTCCCATGAGACTGCAGCCAGCTACCTAGAAATTATTTACAAAGTAAATTCTCAATCGTATAGCTCCCACTTTACACTTTGAACAACCACGAGAACAGACCGGTTTTAGGAAAGATTTGGCACTTCAGACAATATAGACGCTAATGAGGTGAAAGAAAAGTTTTCAGAATATAATACAGCCCTGTATATGGCTTTTAGGATTATGAAACAGCATTTGACGCAGTGCCCACATTAGCAGTAATAACTGTGTTACGTGAACATGGCGTATACTAGGCATACGTTGCGCACTTCAAAAGTATTTACGATGAATGAACGGCACTACACAACCCATTCAACAAATTGCAAGTTTTCTTGAGCAAACAGCGACGCCCGTGGCGAACCGTCCGTCAGTGGAATGCCGGTGGCGGTCAGCGCAGCGTTATTGTGCACGGCTTTGTGTCGTTTTTCTGCCGTGCGGCTTGCAAAGCGAACGTAACCCCACGTGCATTTTTCAGACCGGTAAATCTTGAGTGTGAATGTGACGTTTCCGAGGCATGCCATGTGGGTTATTTACGCCCATACTCAGTATTTACAAATAGCAGACGATGCTCAATGCGCCAAGCTGGAAGTCAAGCTGGAAGTGAAAGTTCGTTGCTTCATGCAGTTTTTTCATTCCTGCATGCAGTTTCGCGAATCGAGGAGTATATTGCCGCTAAATGCTCCCACAAAGCCGGTGTGTGCAACCGATCTAGGAATGCTGCGGCGCTGGCCTTTGGCAATTGATGACGAAACGGCGCCGAAGTCGTGCAGAAGCGAAAGACAAAGTTGGAGGGTGTCTTCGAAGATTTACTTCAAAACAGAAATTGCGACGGACGACGCTTCCGTATCTTCATTACCTACGGTTGAAACGTGTTTAATTTCCCAGAAATGCTCTTACTACAGCCATCGGGAATCATTGATAGAACAAATACTGCATGATAGTAGAATGTTATTGCTTGTCGTGGAGAAGCATTGCTTTACAAGAATTACAATGGTTGCTGGCTAGGTGGTAAATGGTTTTTCAAAAACCAATTCCTGCGTGGCTGAAGGACTCAAGACAGGAGGGTGCCCGAAACCTGTACTCAGCTTCACAACTGAATGCTGCGGTCGGTTTACAAGCTGCCACCTACGCTTGAAAAATCACGCACACCTCCGTCTAACGACGATGATGGTTTATCGCAAAGCTCTATCGTATGGGTTTCCTTGGTTGTTTTCTGTATTTAAACTTTGACTAGTTGAGCGTCGAATTTGACCAGCACGCAGTTGGGTTTTTTTGATCACAGCGTCTTTGACTTTGACCATTTCCCATTCGATTTCGCACGAAGAAAGCTTTGTGTTCAACCATCATAATCATTAGACGGAGGGCTAGATGATTGTACTGTTCAATTTTGAACTTCCATGCCCCCTCTCCAAATCTAGACGTTTTCCAGCGTGTCGGTAATGTGTCTGTGAAGGAGGACTCGGGCTCATGAACCCATATTTGAGGCAACTAATTGCGCGTTTTTGGTGTCTTCACCCGGCATTACACGATTTTTTAGGTACTCTGTAAAGAATACTTAAACATTAAAAAACACCGGCTGACGTTAACTCTGCCACATTTTTTAACTATCGGTGCCAGCCTTTATTATACTAAGGGGGCAAAACGGGAAGAGGGGGAGGGATGGTTTGTAGCTTAAGCTGTTGAGTTGGTCAATAACTTTGGCTCTTGATAAAATGACCACCACAAATGTGGGATTTCCACTTCGGCTTTCAGGCTCCCATGCTGTCACAGTGTCGCTCACCAAAACCGAAGGTACAAAGCTCACGGGTACAGAAAGTGTAAACTACCGCAACATTTCTACGGCTACACGGTAATCCATCTCGTATGCAGGTGCCTTTCTATTTAAAGAACACGTATCGAGGTATCCCAGCGATAAGGCTGGCGTGGAAACCGTAGTCATTGAAACCAGTGAAGATAATTTAAAGTGGTGCAAATGAATTCTAATATTGCTAATAGTTTTATTCCTACTCAGATCGCGCGGAGCCAGGCGCAGAGCGCTGCAAAAGCGCTCGTGTGAAATGTAGCCCTTCCCCAACCTTACAAGCATCCAATAAGTTCGCTTAGCCCTGAGTGCATTTAAGAAGAAAATAATACTAATAATAGTAGTTTTATTCGTACTCAGAACGGGTGGAGCCAAGCGCAGATCGCTGCAAAAAGCGCTCATGCCATTGCAGCCGATACCCAACTTTAGACGCGTCCGACAAGTTTACGTAGTCGTTACTGCATCCAAAAAACCAACACATCTGTTTAGACTTCGTTTCATCTCACGTGTCTGCTCACAACGCCACCAAAACATACAAAGCACCGAAGCAAACACGACAAAAACAACGGGAGGCTGTAAAGTCCAATGCACCGGCTCATTCCACTGACGCGGGGAGCGCCGAGTGGTTGCGCCACCCGTCCAGCTGCCCGGTCCCTATACAAAAGGGTGTCTGGCAAGGGAGCACAATATACCAACAGTTATTTACTGCCCGACTGCAGAATGTGTTCAGAAACCTCAGGTGAAGGAAAACAGGGGTTGTAATCCGCCTTTTTCATTGCGCCGTGGCGGACTCTGGTGGGACCACCGTGAATCAATATGGAAGGGGAGCAAGTGGGCGGCTGCTGCAGCGGAAGGAGAAGCAATGCTGGGTTACTGGTGTTTATTTGTTTTACGTGAATTGCACAGCCAGCCTAAAGCTACAAAGGTAATAACTATGCTGGAAGCCGTACGGTTTGAACGCACGTTTTGTTTCGCAGCGGTTGTGCAAGTGTGACTACCGGAGGTTGGCAATCGGAGGCTGTGGCCGCGGTTTTCACACGCCGTTTAGGTTTGCTTTCCAGCTCGTAAGAAGGAGGGAAGGGAAACATGGGCCTCTGTTAAACAGCAGCATAAACGCAGACACCTAATGAGGCCTTTATAAAAATTATTGCTTGAGGCTGGTATGTGATTTCAGCGATTCAAAACATTATATGTGGCTGCAGATTTGTTCAATCCCGCCGTTCTTTTGGTCTGTTAATATCAAAACAAGCATAAATTCATGTGAAGGTTACTTTTGTGAGCGTTTTGACCGACGAAAGCGAAGTCGAAAGCAACCTAATCAACCGAAGGTCAGCGCAACGTACTCAGGAAAGTGCTTTTTTTGGGTGCATTTTTAGTCGTAACCGCACTGCTTCATCGTACTCGCAGGATTACACTTTCTTGTTTAGAAGAACTGTCAGTTTGAAAAGTTCGTATTAGTTTATTTCTTTTAAACAGCAGAATTATCACGGACAAAAAAAGTGCTACACAGGAACAGCATTTCTACTGCAATGGCAAGCTCGTCGTCGTTTGGATCAATACATTTTTCAGCAGTAGCGATCACAACAAGAAAAAAAATCATCAATTTCTGAATTCACGTCAGGACAAAAAAATGTCCAGAAAGGATTCGCACCACCACATTCGAGCTGTGCTGTATTTCTGACGCTATAGACCACTGGGCTACGGCGCAGTAAGGGACCCCACTCGAATGCCGCGGACACCAAGCTGACGCTTAACTTGTGTTTTGCACCTGCCCGAACAGCTTTTTTATAGTATTGCTGACACACAGTCTGATCATTCTTTGAATAGCGTTTGTCCACTAACAGAATCTGGACCCCCCCCTCCCCCCATGCACGAATACCTGAAACCCATCGACTGTGTCAGTTATTCGGCCAAGAAATACGATCACAAATTTTTATTGCAAACAGGTCGCGAGTCTACGAGTCGAAAAAAATGTGCTCTTCATACTTTTGTTTTGCGCTTTACGATAGAAACATCAGCTGATTTTGATTCTTCGCTTCCTAGTTGAAGTTGGGTACTCTTCTTACGGACGTAACGTGCCTTACATTTTCTACAAGCGTGCCAGCTATGTACGCATATGGAGCTTCTAAGTCAGCTAAGTTTCACTACATGGGCTCAGTTACAGCAGCAGAGAGCAGTGGGGTCACCGCAGAGCAGACCGGCCGACCCCTGCCAGAGTGTTTCTGGCCTCCTCCACTAAGGACATGCGCATCAGCAGCAGCGTTATGAAAGAGGCGGAATAACGGGGAATATCTTACCCACCTAAGGTTTTCAGATGACATTGTCCTGTTCAGTCAAAGCAGAAAGGATTTGCAGCGCATGCTGTGCCAATTGTGATCGAAAAGTACTGCAGCATGTTTGAAATCAAACACAAAGAAATCGAAGGTAATGTTCAATCAGCATGCCATAACACGAGATTTTAGGTTAGGTAACGAGTTGCTGGATATAGTAGGCGAGGATGTGTAGCTTCGCAAATCATACCTGCTGATCCAAACCATTAAAAAGAAATTACCCTGAGAATTTGCATGGGATGGGCTGGTTTCGGTAAGAATTAAGATATCCTAACTTACAAGCTGCCTCTTTTCCTCAAAATGCTGGTATTTATTCACGGCGTTCTTCCAGTAATGACGTGCGGGGCAGAAACTTGGGGTCTTACTAAACGACTTCAAAGGAAACTTAGATCGGCCCAACAGGCTATTGAAAGGAGAATGCTAGGGGTCATGCTGAAGCATAGGACACCAGCCGCGTAGATAAGGGAAAAGACTAAGATGGAAGACATTGTAATTCAAATAGAACGAAGGAAATGGGCATGGGTGGGCCACGTTATGCGCATGAGGGTCAACTGGTGGACCATCCGTTTAACAGAGTCGTCCAAAAAAGACCTAAAACGCAATAGAGGTCGCCCACGCACTCGATGGAGAGATGTGCGGCGGAAATTCGGGGGTAGAGCATGGACACAGCTAGCATTCCATAGGCGTGGCTGGATATCTTTCGGAGAGCCTTTGGTACTGCAATGGACGCAAGCAGGCGGTGATGATCATGATGATGATGATGATGAAGAAAACCACGAAAATATCATAAGCACAATGAAGAGAAAGATACGCAGAAAGGATTATTTCCGCCTAATTATTTCAAGAAAGAAGGCCTTGTCAAGTGACTTACCGGCAGCGTCAGAGAAGAAGCGTGTACTTCTCACTGGATCATTGTCAATCTGACACTCGAAAGGAGCGTCCACTTCAGCTTCAGCGTACTTGATACCCAGCGTGTAGGTGCGGCCTTTCGAGGTCAACAGTGAGGCTCTAAGGTCCTTATTGACGACGCGTAAGTACCTTGTCTCAATGCATCTTGGGCCCTCGGGATTCCATAGTGTCTGAAATAGGACATTTCTTCTATAAAAATCGATTTGGACTACTCGGCGAATGACATTAACAGTTAATAAACTGTAATCACACCCTTTCAGGATAACGTAACGGTAAAGAAGAAGCGCTGCTCTGAGGAAGCCTTACGCAGCGGCTACAATGGGTTTTCCTCAACTACAATGTACAATACTAGAAAAAAACAAAATGGCTTAAAACGTTTCAGGACATAATTTTAATTCAGTTCCTTATATTTAGCCTATTAAGCATTAAAACAATAGCCTTAAGGGTTCCATTCCGCACGAAAGCACAGCTGCTGTTGTTGGCTCATCAAGAAAATGGTAACCACCAAAAAGAGCAAAGAAATATAAAACACATGCGTGATTTCATACCATATGAACACGCGTCTGCTCAGTACCAGCCTGGTACTCTAGCAAATGTGCTATCTCCGCACTTCAACGGCGTTGTACGGACGTTTTTGTTGTCGTTGCTGATTTCTTCGTGGCAAATACCAACACCGTCTGTATTACATTGCCTATTGCGTTAGATAAAAACTTCGCAGCAGTTACTGTCCTGCTGCTCTTCCCTGCCCTTATGCGCTCGCTAGCCTTACCGTGAGCTTCCGTCCGGAGTACTGCCCGACGCGCAGGGCTTCTTGTCGCAAATTATGCAACACGATTTGCAAGGTTCGTACAACGTTCGCAAGGGCCCCTGGGATGCGCAGTTTCTCAGGTCATCCGCGGTCAGTCGCGTGCCGGCGAATACGCCTGGAGCTTCTTTATACGAGATAGCACCTCCATAAGATTTGTCCGAACACTTTTCACACGCAGCAGTGATTACGTATCTCCAGTACTATAAAGACGTGCGAAAACGCCCTCTATTCGGCCGCCACCGCAGGCAATGGCGGGGCTGCGCCTGGTTTTGGCAGCCACGCGGCACATGCGGATGCCCATCACCCGATCCATTAAAAGCATAGGGATCCGGTGTGCAGTGGTGTGGGGTGTGGTTTCGTGCGTGTCTGTTGTTTCGTGTGTGATGCTGTTTAGTTTATGTGCTTTTGTGTAGCGGAATGACAGTGTTGCGTGCCTGGGTGCATGAAAAGTAAAGTACACGGTAAATAGTTTTAAGACATCCCACGACGACTAAGGGGCTTTTACGCATTGGTAGAGGCACTCATGCAAGGACGCGCTTGGAATAAACACGCCCTTGGGTTCCAGTTTGCCTGGCACGAAGTACATGCTTTAGAGTGCTGTTTATTTTGAAGTGTAGTTCGGCTGCCAGAGATAGCGTCGTTAGAAGGCTAATATAATTTTTTCGCAAACAAAAACGGGCTAATTCATTCGCGCTTAAACTAGGCGCATTCGTCGCGGTTTATGCCAGCCATATTTTCAATAAAAATTAGACAAACGTTTTATCGGTCGTTGCGAATATAATAGATAAGCCCGCTACTCCCGCACCCCCCCCCCCTTACCTTATCTAACAAACTCCATACACAACGCATATTGTTCACGTAATGGAAGGAATCTTAAGAGACCCGAGGTGCCAAATAATGTCGAGAAGTTTGATTTAATATATCGCATCTAAAATGCGGCATAAATGTTATGATGATTGACCGTGAAATAGAGCGTCGATGCCTGCAGTGCTGCACCCCGCCGGACGGTTGATCCGCGGGCTGTGCGGCTCCTGCACGGGCGACGGGTGGCTTTCCCGCATGAACCCGAATTACCAAATGGCGGATGATATCGCAACTCTTAGCTTTCGATGCGAGCTAAATAGAGGAAGTTAAGACACTCCAAAGGCCTCCCTACTGCCTCCCAATGGAAAACCGCGGCTTACGCGACAGCCAATATGGGCGGCGTTCCATATACACACTTAGGGTATAAAGCCGGAATCGGGAGCTTTAAGGGGCAGTGCGCTCGCTTAGCAAAATTTACAAAACTGCAATTATGAAACATAAAGTTGTAGAATAGTGCTTGCCGCGTTACAACCGCAAATGAGTGCACATGACCAGAACACGTGCACATAAAAGCACAGAACCCTGGTCCTACGCAACCTGTGGCATGTGCCAGTCTGTTTTCTCACGGAATTCGCGCCATGTGACGAAGAAGCGAAAGCTATAAATGGTCGGGAACACGGCATTGGCAGAAATCAAATTTGAGGAGGTAACTACCACCAGAAGACAAAAAACAAAAGCAAAGAAAAAACGCTATAACGACGTGGCAGCAAAGAGGGTATTTGGTGTCGCCAGTGTCTTGCCTTGACACCATGTAAGCAGACACAAGGGCCCTGAAGAATTTTATTTTACAGACGTCAGATATTGGTAATATCTAAGGATACGGAAGATCGATGTAAAATGCGTTGGTTGATTCGGTGCTCTTTACACCTCTTTACAGAAAAATGAAGCAAGGGCACACAGAAGAATAGATGATACGCTGGTCACGATGCGAAATGTAATCGTTTCCTGAACTCGATATTATCGAGAGCATCTCAAACAATCGGCAAGCAAGGGTGCCGGCAGCACTCCCTGACTAAAAAATATTTCATTTTATTTCTGAACTTATGCATCAAGTAAAACTGAGTGACTTGAGGTGGTATAGCATCTTAGAAAAACGATTCGCAGTGGGACGGCATAAAAAAAATTAAAGCCGTTCCACTCAACGTGCAAGCTGTCGAAAATGCAGAGCAGCAATGCGCAATAATGGGCTGTGGCGCCGGTTCTGGCTGCCTGCTGCTACCCATCACACTCTTCGCCTTCCTGACTAACTCATATATTGATGAATTGAGCGCGGGTTTGTCCAATGCAACTAAAATTTCCCGTTTTCGCAGTGCTCGCGCGCCCCTGCCTTGAACAGCGCGAGCGGGAATTCTGCTCTGTCTTTGTTTCTTTTCATCTCCCGCGTTCAGGCGCCTTGCTGGGCAGTTTGGAACAGACAGTTTCTGGCGGCCACTTTTTTCTCTTACTATTGTAAGACCCAACCCAACATGCGTCAAAAACTATGTCAATGCGGGTACTGCTGGTTGATTACTTGGTTTTGGCCTTAAATGTACCGGCAGTTTTTTTTTTTTTTTTGCGGTAAATAGCGGGAAGATTATGACATGCGCCACGGTTCGTGAAATTCGAACAGTTATGGCGATATAAAGGGCTTGTTTTGCGCTGTTTCTGTGGTACACCGTTGCGGTTACGCCGTGGGGTTCTACTTATGCCCGTAATCTTTCCTCGCCACCTGATTTCGGTAGTGGCGTGACATTGAACTGCGTGACGGTGAACAAGCTACGACGCTAAGGCTACGACGAGCTACGACGCAATAAGTAGAGCCCCTAAAGCGCTCTGCCTTTCAGAGCCCGCTTGCACAACGGTGCAAGCATCGTGTCACAGCACGCCTGTGTTCCCCTCACGATGCTACACCCGACGAGCGCCATTTAGGTCACCGAGAACCACATACCCTGTGTGCATATATGGCGCTCGTCAGCAGTAGATGAAATCAAACGCAAAGTAAGTATATAAGTGTTTTATTTGCACAGTGCCCGCTTCAGTGTTTGTACTCTTCATCGTACGCCACCTCAATGTCTTCGTCGAGCGCTCACTCACCGTTGAAGGCCTGCACTACAAGTTCTTATTCTTCTTGTTCTTCTGTGCGACTGCACTCCCGCATGGCAGCGTGGCGCGCTTCCTGATAGGCCGTCACTTTCCTGGGCTTCCGTATTTTCTTTGGTCGCCCCATCACAAACGTGCGCGAAACAGAGTCGGAGAGAGTTGTGCCGTCGCCGCCGCGGCGCTTCTGTGTTTTATCAGCGCAGGCGTTTGCCCCTAGCATTGAAGGACTCTGCCCCTAGCAACGAAGAGAGAGTGACGTCAGGAACAGGCGACAGTCGTTGTGTCGGGGACGCCGGTCGCTGAAATGCTGATTGACACGTGAGCTCGGTATTTTTTGTATTCTTTTTGCGAGTCTCTCCCGCGGCGCACGCGCACGCGCAAGCCTGGATACATATAGGAGACAAAGCGCTTGCGCTGTTAGCTTTTATTCTTTTTATTAACAAAAAGCTCATTCTTATGTTGTAGTCTCTACTTCGGAGTTTTTCACGAATTCTCGCTTGTGATTATACGCGGTGTCGTCATTCAACTCCCCATGGTTACATGCTCTCGGCATTTTCTTTGTATTGTTTCTGCGTATGGACGGTGCAACGAAGAGCTTATACAGTTCTGCGGTTAAACTAGAGTAGGCGCAGCCGGGGCGCATACAAACGAGTTTTTTTTTACAATGCGAATACTTTGTATAAGCAATTACGCACATGCGCAGACGTGCAGGTTCTCAGTGATATGTAGCAACATAAAATAATGCATTGACAAGACAAGAACAACAAGAAGACGTGTGGGCGGGCAGGCGGGCAGGTTTCTTGGTTATAGAGGTTATAATCCCACGTAGGGATGCGCCCCGCTTTTAGGAAGCAAGAAAAGAGTACTACGATGTTGGGAGCATGCGGTTAGCACAGCGCTTCGTGTGTCAGATGACGAAAAAAATGTAGTAGCTACGAGAAGTCTGAAGAAATCGCTCTTTGTCGAGGCTTGTCTACTTTTGCCTTTATGGCGCCGTGAAACGCGGGAAACGCCCAGAATCTTCCGCTAAAGGATGGAGAGCCTCCGCTTCGAAGAAGTCATCTTCGTAAATTAATTACGAGGTTGCTGAAGGTAGCAACCGAGCTCTATCAAACCTACCCATGGTCTCCGCATCACTTTCAAGAGGCCATTTACCCGCTCGCAAGTAATGAAGCCTGTCTTAATGCGCTTGATCAGAATAATAAGAAACACAGAAAGGTGGCGATATCGAGCGAGATTTTACCAACGCCTTGAAGTACAAGGAAAGCATATGCCCTTCAATAAAGCGACTGCCCTCAGTAATAAACGATATCCGGGAGCCCGACGTAAGAGTTCTCGAGAGCGGGACTCCCTGGAAACCACTATCTCCTCAACCACGAAGCATCGTATTTGAAGGCGTTTACACTGCAATTAAAGGGGCCCTGAAAGGCGTTTTAAATTGACTAGCGCAATCGTTAGATTGGGTCGTCAACATCATCTGTGCCAAGTATTACTCTTTTACGCGCAGCGGAAAGCTTACACTTTTGTTGCAAAGTTTGTCGCTTTTTTCTCACCCTTTCCTTCGTGTGTTTGGACGCCGCCATCTTCACATGTCTACATCATCGATTCCCAGATGTTCGTCATGAGCTAGACATCCTGCTATTGGGCGGCTTTTTCACGCACTTCCGGCAAAGAGATGAGTCGTCTGCTCAGCGTCGGCTCGCCGGCTGATCTGCCAGCGGAGTGCCGGAGTGCTCGGACATTTTACGACAAACGAAACAAGTGTAAACAAACGCTTAACCGTTTGTATTGAATGCAACAGGGCCATAACACGACATGAATATTCTCTTGCTTGAGTACGTTCCATAAAGAAAGCGTTGAAGCCCCGTGGCACTTCTTTCTTGCAATCGCAGAGAACGCCCTGAGCCGAATGCCCGGGTTTGACGCATACATTTTATTCAACTTCCAAACAATCCAGAGATGCGTTTCGAACGAACACAACATCACAACATGCGTTGCGAGTCCGAACCGCGATTGACAGACGATGGGTTGCCTCATCCTGCACCTCGTAAATTCGGCACTCACCTCGCGCGCGGTTTGCGGGGACGAACAGCAAGTCACTTAACTCCGGCGCACAAGCCGAGATGGCTTTTAGCCACGCACACTGCACATACGCCATGCGAGGTTGAGTCGTACGCCGCTTGAGAAAGATAATCCAGACCATGGGAAGCACTATCCACCCGCAGATGCACAACGTCGCATTTCATCGCGAAACAACGGCGTCCACAACACACACCATCGCCTCCTGTAATGCCAAACGCATCTCGCACTTCCAAATGGGAGTGAGTAGTATGCCTGCAGTGCCCATATGCCGCGAGGTGGGGCCCCAAGCTGAACCGGGATCACGCAACCGTAACTGACTTCTAGAGCGGTTTGTGCCTTGTTTCTAGGGCAACCGATGTTTGATATTGTCAAAGAAATAGTGCTCGCTCCAGCGCTAGAAAGCTCAGAGCCGCGGAGGAGCATGTTTTGCCAACGTTGCCGCTCTCCACCACGCGTCGCCCCAAGCTGAACTGGCGTTTTGTGCACGGGTTCTGTATCGGTTTAAAATGTCTTTTTCACATGCCGCCGCCAGGAATTACCACCGCCACAAAATAAGACCCGGCACCAGCGGGGCCACAGCTGATACGGCGCTTTTTGGATAAACAGTGCGCTGTGCATCCAAGGGAGGGAGCGCAGGATCCTCCCCGTGCGGCTGCGAGTTCGCCGCCGATAAAGAGTCGCGCGCCACCGATAGCAAAGTTATGCAGCAACGTACACCGCGAAAGGGCAAGGCCAGACCGCCGCACACATGCGGCAAGATTTTTCGTTCGCTTTTCCAGCCTTGAGCGGAGAGCGGGATTCATGATGTGAACAAAGGTTGCCCGTAGCAGACGGCTGTGTGAGCAGCGCAATAGCGGAAGTACGTCACCGCCGAGGAGCGCAGCATCATGGGAGGGAAGGCTCGCTCACCGTCAACAGCGGAGAGTAAGTTGAAAGGAGGAGGAAACGCGGCGCGACGATAATACGCGGTTTTTGATTTACGATTTCTCAGCTAATACTGATCGCTTCAATAAAATTTTTGCGGGAGGAGATTGCTAATACATTTCTTAATTTGGTTACATGTACATCCACGCATTGGCGGAAGGTATTTCAGGACCCCTTTAATATGAACTGGCCCTCTCACGTGGGCTCCGCGCACTGACATCGCCAACAAGCGCTGCCGACGCCAGAACTTCCTTGTTTTTCTGGGGAGCCACGCGAAGGGCATGGCTTTTAGGACCATTTTGAGGGGGGCGATTTACCACACCCGGACCTTATAGACACCAAGATATTTCGGTATTTAAGGTCCTACCAGACCGAGGATGCAGACAGTACCATTGAGCGGGTTCGCCTCAACAAAAGAAATCACACTCAAACCATGAAGATGCTTATCGACTGGTTGGGACGCACGAAGCTGCTTTGAAACGACCACATCGACAGTCAGCTCGCCGTTTTTCCACTTGAGCTGTCATCACAAGTGTCACAACTTCGAGAATTATGCAAGTAGGTGCCATTAAGAATTCGAGTTCTCCAATACATGGTGTTGCGGTTACAAAGTACGCGGTAATAACGAATCGCGTTTTCATGCCCTCGCTGGCAGATGGCTTGCTAGGTCTAAACTTTTAGCCAATGCCAGCGGCAGCACGAAGACAACAAATTCAGAACACCATGTCAGGGGCATCATGGCGTTATTGAAGGTCAGGTAAAAAGCAGGGACAAAAATGTGAGCTTTCGGGCGTACTTCCAACTCCAGTGCTTTATCAAAACAACGACCACCTAGAAGTGCTCAGTTACCGGGCACTTTGGCCTTGTCCGCCGGGTTTCCATAGAGTTCTGTAGATTCGCCATTGAACGCACAACTGACGTGCCACCTGTGCGATCATTACAGTCGCAAAGCGGGGGATTGCTGCTCAGTATATTCAGCACACGAAAAGCGAAGACACCTTTCAAGGAATCACAGCTGTGTTAGATGAACAAAAAAAAGGCCAATCGATCGTTAATGCAATACTATGGTGCGCGTTATGTGCTACACCTTTTTCAAACGTCACATTACCGTTCTTTGCGACATTTGGGAGAGATTGGTGACCACAGCCTTGAGGTGTCTGGCTCTGACAGATAAGCTGACGTTAGGATGTTTCGCAAACAGACTGCAATAAATGACGGCTCCTGCCAGCAACTCTTTCTTCACGTCAGTGCTGCTCCATACAGCCAGCATGTGGACATATAAATAATGCGTTTGTGCTTTAGTCCGGGTATTTCTCGACACATGCAGCTAACGGACTTTCGATAAACCGACATATCTAGATAGCTGGCGTTGGCCTGTTCTTGAAGGGAGGACCTATCACTGCTCACATATGGCAGCTCGAATCGACTGGGACCGTACAAGTTCCGGAAAGTTCTGATCACCCTCTAAACTTAAAGAGGGAGATGAAATGTGCCCGAAGTTCGTTCTGTCAAGGATATGCCTTTAGAAACCCGCAACAAACCGATGCTTCGCGACAACAACTACGAGTATCCGAAGAACCTGAAAAGGGGTACTTCAAAGACCAACAATAACTAAGCGCCCTAGTTTACTCGAGCCACCAGTAGAGACTCGTACATAAACGTATCGAGCATGTCAAGTGCACCATTTGCGCCGTTAACACCGCGTTTGGCTGGGTGGTACAGGTACCATATGCTGAGGAAAATATTCTCCACCTGACAAGCAGCTGCGCGAGTGCATTGTGTTTGCCGGTATTGAATTAACGGGTATGGTGGAGAACTACTCAAGCCCTCAGAGATATACAAATCAGACGCCTCCGTATCGCAGGGGCTGTCCAACAAGGGCTATGCCGAATGTGAAGACCATTGTAATGGGTCTGACGACACTGAGGCTATGTTCCAGCCACATTCTCACTCCGCTAGCCAGACGCTGAAGCCGTGGAGTCCACCGCCTAGCAAAACGGAAGAGTCACGAAGCTCTCGGGAAAAAGAGGGCCCATGTGACCGACAACCACGTTGGCACATGCACACGTTGAAGGTGAAGAGTTAAAACGTTGGCGTGCTGGAGACCGACGCGTACAGAATCGCTACGTTCAACCCGTGCTGCATCGCAGAGCTCTCCTTGAAGTGTTGAAAGCGGCGCATCGGATCGTAGAAATACAAGGTGCCAAAGATTCATGTCAAGCCTTGCTATTAACTGCGGGGCACACTGCGCGAGCATCGTCAAAAGGCGCAAGTCCTCAACGACTTCTTTAGGTACCTATAACGTCAAAATGCGGTCCCTACGCCGAATAAGCTGAGGAAGCTGGTAAACAGACAACTAGTTCGGCCCGTGATGCAGAGATTCTGTCTATTTGATGCAAATACAAATAGCGCGGGCGGGGCCGGACGGTAAATCTCTTGTAGGACATGCGCCGTAATTCTCGCCAATTAAGGGTTACGAGAAAAAACGGGGAGTATGGTGCAGCATGTGGCTAGCGGGGTGGTTTCTGTTCGGTATGACGAAGAAACAGATGTAACTACAAAACATTTGTAAAGAAAGGGTAATCAATCGGGGCTTCGGTTTTTACAACACAGCTGGTTATCTCCGATATTTTTGTGAAACAAAATCGAAGTTTGGCTCGTACCTTTGTCTTTTTAAAGCTTGATGTTGGAAGCTTATTCCGTTCCCCTGGCTGTTTGACATCTACATTTCAAGGGCTCCCCGGTGTTCCCAAAAATGGCGTACATGCACTTGTTGCATTGACAGGCCAATTGGCATGCGAGCAACATTTTATCGCCCCCACGTTCTCTCTTAGGCGTATATTTAAATAGTCCCCCCGTGCCCCACGTAAACCGTGCGTCAAGGTTTCAAGACACGTTTTCTAAAGCCGAAGCCTACTTCTCTCGTGAATGGTTGCTCAGTATTTCAGGTGCATTGCTAAGTGAAGATTAACACTTCAAAGTATCATCCCCATATGCATGGAAGGAGCATACAGACCAGCAGCGGACAAATTGACCTCGATTTGCGAAATCTGGTCCCAGAAACTTGTGAGGGCGGTTGTACTTCTTTTTTAATGGAGCGCTATTTGGTAAACGACACCTATTTTAGATTTAACTGAAGCACGCGTCTGTTCGGCACAGGGGTTGTGAAGGCTGGCTTTTTGTCGGCGTTTTTCCTGTTCGTCAATGAACACAGCCTGCGTGTTTTAGTCTTGGCTAGGGAACGAACATGTACATCGTAACGTGATGCAACATTCCTAAGCTTCCGTGCCATCTTGTGCACGAATTACATGACGATTGGTTTTTCAGTAAACCACTTCTTCTGTGAGCGCATGTCTAGATCCTCTTCCATTTTTTCCCCTCCGTTTGCAGGGTTCCAGCACTTGTTCGTCAAACATTTTATATCATTTCGGTGGAATGTCGCCCGGCTAGTCATTGGGTCATCTCTATGACTGCTGGACTCGTGCACCTTTACGGGCGTATCAGAGGTGGCTTGGAGAGCGGTCATGTGAGGTCCCCCAAACTTGGTATTGAACTGCTTAGGGTACAATAAGCAGTTAGCTTCAGCCACGCGGTTAAAGGTTCTTGTATAGAACGACAAAAGGGAGACATAAGAATAAAATTCCTCGGGAAAACCGCATCGCTATAATTTTGAGGCGTTCTTGAGAGAAATAAATCGATGTCGGCGGGGCCATGTCTGCCTATTGCCGTTCAATACACAATGGATGCGCTCAGCACGCGCAAAAATAATTCGTCGTCGTCGTTCTCATTCGCCGCCGAAGCGGGGCGCAGCTGTTGCTCGCGAGATGCAGCCGGTATCGGCATGCTCTTGTCCGGACGCACTTGTGCACGACGGTGACGTCGAATTCTTCCCTCCAACGTGCTAGCTGTCAAGACGGGCCATTCGGACTCATGGGCCAGCAAAGTGAGTGATGGTCACTTACCACTGTAAACGAACGAACATAAAGGTACGGTCGGCATTTTAGCACTCCACAAACGACGGGCAGCAATCCTTTTCAGTGGCCGAGAAGGAGTCTTTTGAAGGTCACCACGTTCTGCATGGGTAGGCCATCATCATTTTGGTACGGTCTCGCCATTGCTAGAGCACCGCTCCCACAGAAAGGTTACTGACTTTGCTGTACAGTGTGGTACGGGTGTTTTTATTGAAATTGGTCAAGACGGTTGGTTTTTGCAGCTTTTTCATGAGTGTGTCGAATGCCCTGTGTTTGTGTTTCGCCCAGAGTGACCACACATGATCAGCGTAACCTTTGGAAGAAGGGCTGCTATGTGGGCACACTTTTTAATAAATACCGGTACTATAAGCATAGCCGAATACAAATCTCTGTTGGCTTTTTTTTTTGGATGGCGTGGAAAACTCTGAAACCACTACAATGTTGCTAGTATAGGGGACGAACTCCCGCACTGCCGACTGCGTGGCCAATGAACAGCCGTTGCCCGAGCTCAAAATGGCAATTATTGGGTTTCAGAGCACATTTGGGGAATAGTATCGTTTCAATGCCAGACGTCAGGCTTTCGTGGTGTTTTTCGAAATGGGTTGAATTAACGGTCATGTCGTAGAGACACACGACAAACAGGTTTGCCACTCTAAGCCCGGCAGCAAAATGTCCATCTGCATTTACAAAATGTCCTCGGCGGAACACAACCCGAAAAGTAAAGCTTGGAATTCGTCATTCCATCTGGCGTCGGAAGGACACTTTTCCCGGGGTCCCGCACACCGACCAGGAAAGCTGGACAAGTTTTTTATTTGCAAAACATGGGTGCTGTCGGTTCCACATCCAAAGATGTTGATATAGGCAACTTCTAGAAACACCAGACAGTTAACGGGAAACTTCGATTCCATGAGGAACCATCGGAAATAATCAACACTGGCAAAGTTCTCGGATAGGCCGGGTGGCAGCACTGGTGTCCACAGCAGCACTTCAATGGTACGGGTAAATGGGCGTGACGATGAATGGAACAGCCCAGGATGTTTTGTTCGCACACCTTCGCTTCTTTGCGGATGCTTCTTCGCGGATGCCTCCTTAAGACACCCCCCAGCGTTTCCCTCCGTCACTCCGCGCTCATATATTCTTGTCTCCCATCCCCAAACATATGCACCCTTCCTTCAATCACGGCAGAAGACACGCCCGCGTCCCCCACCTCCGAGCCGAATACCACAACAAACCGGACACCCGGTACACGGACGTCGCTCCGTATACATCCCGTCCTTCTCACGCACTGGTTGTCGTCGACTCCATATCTCTCAATGTTACCTCCCTAAGCCTCAAGCAAGCACGCAAGCACCACGACGGCTGTAGAGACAGCCATCGCTCTAGCAGCGACCACGGCTTCCTCTAACTACGTGGCAATCCTCACAGATTCGCAACAGGCTTGCCGCAACTACTGTACAGGCCGCATCTCTCCCTCAGCGCTGAAGATACTATCCTGAATCAAGGATCCCCCCCACACCCAAGATCTATGGACACCAGGCCATTCTTCCCTCGAGGGAAACGAGGCGGCACACGCCGCTGCCCGCGCTCTTACATTCCGGGCGTTTTCGTCGATGACAGAGGACCTTTCCGAACCCTCCATCTCTCCCCCGGTCTCTCCACGATACACTGAAATCTTATATCATTATCGCCAACTGCGGATTCAATACCCTCCTCCTCACCCATCCCTCAGCACACAGGTGGCTCGCATTTGGCGTCGACTGCAGACCAACACATTCTACAACACCACGATACAGCACTACATCTCTCCCTCCACTTACCCCTACAACTGCCCTTCTTGCTCCATCCCAAACACTACCTACCACCTAGTCTGGGAATGCCCCTACGCGCAAAACCCCCTCCCTTCCCCATCGCCTGAGCAGTGGGAGCTCGAGCTGGCCAGCTCACGGTGCGAGGACCAAGAACACCTCATCACTCGCGCCCAAGCAGCTGCGCTAGCTCGCGGCTATCTGGACTGTGAAAGCAACCCACTTTATGCTCAATAAATGTTTTCCAATCCAATCTCCACGAAGTGAACCATGACGAGTGGGGGAAGCACTGGGGATCGTTCTGACCGTAAATCACCCGTGATAGTGTTTACTACTGCTAAAACAATTTCTAATCCACTCCCATCCAATAAAATTCAATTTAATCCAATCCAATCCATTTCAATCCAATCTAATCCAAATCCCGTTCAAACCAATTCAATCCAATCCAATCCAATGCTCCTCGCGCATGCTCAGAAAGGCTGGCCAGCAGAACTCTATCTCTCCCTCTCTCTCTCCCTCTATCTCTCTCTCTCTCTCTCTCTAACCTTTGTGAACCTTTTATTTTGTACCTATTAACCTTTTGTGGACATTTTGTTCACATATGTTTTGATTTACACGCTGCTATGCGTCTCTCTCTCCCCCCATCCCCCGCTCTCTGTCTCTCTCTCTCTCTCTCTCTCTCTCTCTCTCTAACCTTTCGTTAACGTTTTATTTTGTTCTTGTTAATCTTTTGTGAACCTTTTGTTCACAGATGTTTCGATTTACCCGGTGCTGTGCCGTGAGCATGGACGCCGGACGCCGGACAATCCCCGGCCTTACGGTGCTTCGCCCCTAAAAAACATTCGGCGACTACCTCGCTCGGGTTTTTGCCATACTCATAGTCGGCAATGTAGGTGGCGTCCAATCCGTCCTATTCTATGTTCTCCTGTATCCACTCGTGAAGGGCCTTCCCTACCACGTAATTTCTGTTGACAACGCGCCCGTGTGACCGAAAGTCGACGGTAGGTGTACCCAGACTTTGCACCAGCGAATGGACTCCATTTCATCTGCGCCGCTCCTCCTGGCTTCTATCAGATATTCAGGGTGGGGTTGTAGCTCCTCCGTGGAAAAGGGGGAGGCGAAGCTGCATGATTAGATGGCCTGAACAAGATCTTGTGTGGTGGGTGGCTTTCGATGAAAAGGTTTTCTGAATGAGGTGAAATCAGGGCAATCCCAGGCCTCGATTCCGTGGCGCCAACTAGGGTCTCTTCCTTCCTAATCGCTCGCGGGTTTTCACTACATTGGAATGTCACGGATGCAACATACAAAAGAGCGAGAGAGCCGTTGGCCCGTTCGCTGTGTTATTGCATGCCGAAGTAGCCGAGCACGCGGAGAGCTAGACTTGATTTTTCAGCATGTTACTTGCACCTCTACCTACCAATAAAAAATTACTGGTAGACGCGACGACGCGGTACCGTCAGGCTTAATTTTGGCAAGCGGAGGCGTCCGCTTTCGCACGTGGTGAGACGCCTGTTCCATATTGTAAGGAGACAATTAGAATTTTCGAGCGCTTCAAGTTGTCTTGTACATTACATTGACATTTCTGATATGTCTGCCTGTACATATTCTGTTAATACTTGTAAATTGATGGGAATTTTTTTATTCCAATCATAGCATGCGTCCGAACTGTCCGTGGTGGTCTTTGCCGTTTAGAAAATGCAGCGTAATTGGGACACTACTGAAACAATAGGGGGACACCTGTAAAGGCTACGACGTTTCGTGACTGGTTGAATTGACGCAAACGTTTATCTGCTACGTGCCGCACCTGTATTTGAGGAACATAAACAGATGCCGCTGGCTCCATATGGCGGCATCACACCATACCCGGCTTCTATAACGGCTACAGCATAGTTCACCAGGTAAGACAAAATCTGGCGTCGGCCAGAACGTGGACGACGAGTGGCACGAAAAATAGCCGGTGGGTCAACAAATGGACAGGCTAAAGAATACTTAGGTTGACGACAAATTTATGAAAAAAGCTACTATCAGCAAATTACAGTAATAAACTGAAAAGAAAATTGGAAAATTCGGTTTTTAAATCGAACCTCGGCCATTCAAAACACGAGGCGGGCCCGTGTCTCTAGCATTTCGCTGACCCTGGTTTCAAGCAGCCTTACTACAGAATTTAAAAAATGGGCTGCGCTTTCCAAATACAAGCATGGGCTAGGGATATAAAAAATTCCCTTAGATATATTGATTGAGGTAAATAAGGGTAATTGGACCGGGCTACGTAATTACAGATACAGCCGTTAGGTCAATAACAAAGCCGGTTGCCCGTTGTAGCGTCTGTGCAGAGCAATGGAGGCCCATTTTCCGTACTTCACCATGCATATGACCACTGAGACGAGTGTTGTATAACAATGCGTTAGTGTTGTTTGCGAGTTTTATGTAGCTTTTTTTTACTATAACCAACCAAATTGCTGTGTTTTTTTATAGTTTAGTTTGCGTTGGGCTATGTTTGCTTAAGCAGAGCACGTTTTGTTTTGATTTGTTCCTACAATTTTTGTTTTCTGCTTTTTCGTATTTTCTTCGTTTACGATGTTACAATTGTTAACTTGCTTATTTTCCTCAGTAATGCATTGCCGCGCATATACACGGTGTTATAGATTAGGGGCTTTTCTAGAATTTGTTTGTATTTCTACGTTTTTTGGGGCGTTGTTCATAACTTTTTTTTCTCCACGTGACTGCAGTTTATGCCAGATGTATTACAAATTTATTATGGCCGATTTTGGCAATTAAAGTTATTTTGTCTCGCTATCTCTGTACGCCTTCGCATAATTGTCTCTAAATAGACTGGTACCGGAGTAAATGAGGTTGTTTAGGGAAAAATCAAATTTTGCGTAAATTTAAGACACTACTAACTTGATGTTACTTCCCAATTTGTTGCGTTTCCCCTTGTGATCTGGTCTTGGGTTTTTCCCTGTCTGTATCGCGTTTGGACGGAGTGTATGGGAGAGTTTTTATGTCGTCAATTGCACTCCAAGACCATTCCTTTTGTTTTGTATTTTTTTTACAAAATGAGCTCTCTCTGCACAATTATATCTACTGTATATGTCACATCCACCAATAATAATTTTTGTCAAATGCATAGGGTTAGAGGGTTGATGCTTCTCATAGCCAAGCGGTATACGTCTCACCCCACAGTTCTCATTCCGGTGGAACCGCTTTATTCGGCGCCGCTTCTGTGCTACTCATCACCGCCGCCGACCATTCTCTCACAACTGCTATTCCCGCCGCCGCCACCATCGATGTATCTTTCGCTGTTTGCGCAATCTGTTAACACCAGTACCGCCGTTACTTCGAAATTCCGGAGAATCCACAGATGCGCGAATGGGTGTCACAACGGCTGAATGCCGCTTCTTCGGAATGTTTAGTCACCTCCGTTGCCACACCAAATTCCTTCTCCTGTAGCAGACACAAATAACGTCGCGATGTAGAGGAAATTACACGCTTGGAACCCCAACGTTAGCCCTAGGTTCCTCATCTGGAATTTATTTCCGCGCGACATTTTCGCCGGTCCATTTTGCGCCTAAGCACGCTTTCATAACCTGTTACAAGATATGCCTGCGCAGTGGGAGAGGATAATGGAGTTGAAGGGGGAGCGCGCGTGTCCACGCTGCTATGCTTTGGGCCCTCATCGACGACATGCCCGTTGTGCTGGAGTTGAGATTTGAACCTTGTGGGGTATTCTTAAATGTGTACGCTTTGAAAATGCCGATTTCGAATCTGTTGTAGTCCAGACGTTTTTGCCCTTAAGTGGCCTCTGACCAATCGATGTACTGCGTCACATTCATCCTGTTTACTTTCAGCCAATCGGGGCTCGCTTGAGACGGACACTGTGAAATTGACATAAAATGGACAATGCTCAGAATTCTGCCTCTGGACACTTCGCTGCTCTTTGCCACCGGAGCTGCTTCGGGGTTCCCCTTGGTCAGGCGGCATGGGTTGGTGTGTTACAAGGGCAGTAAGCTGCGTACGATGAGGGAGGAAAACGAAGATCCCCATTTTTGTCCGGTAGAATAGGAATGTTTTCTTCCAAGCTTGATTTTAAATTTTAGCGCTTGTGTGGTGTCTTTCTCGTGTGCCGTTAACTTTCCGCTGTTTCATCCTCAAGAACCATTTTTTTGTACTCCGTTGACTGCGCCGAACGTCGCAGGTCTTCCGTCTGCACAGAGAGGAAGGACACTAATTGCTTGCATGCCTCGTAATTTTATAATTTTACCTTGTCTTTCAGGTGTTTTAGCTCTCTTTATTTACGCTTTTCGTGCTTGAGTGGTGTTATGCGTAAAGGATTTGCGATTTCTTTGGGAACTGCCTGACCAGACGAAAGTGAGGGCCATGTCACTTCCTTTTCATACTTTCCCTCTCCCTCAACTACGCCAGAAGGCCCGGGAATCACCAATAAAGATTTATTCATTTATTATTTCAGCTTTTATTATTGATCTCCTCTGTTAGCGCATCTTAAAGAATGACTATGCTCACCAAAAACGGTAAAACTGCGTTAGAACTGCTAATATCCATTTTGTGCGAACGAAAAACAGTGCATAGTAGGTAGTCTTCTGGTTGTATTTTGTGTTTGCTTTAGGAATACCTTGTGGTGGTCTTTGTTCATTTTTAGTCCTCTGTTATAATTTCAATACTCAAGGTATTTGAATTTTTGGTAATAATATTTGTCATTTACAGAATCCAACCAACAAATGTGTACCCTTCAAAAGTTTGACTTGTTTGAGAAAACGCAAGGCAGAAAGTTGATGGTGCCATGGAAAACGCGGTACAACAGTAAAAACAAATCATGATAATACGAGGACGCAATCGCAGAGGTGGCCACTAGCAGTTTCAGCAAATAGTAATAAATGTGCGGTACTCTGTGCCCCTTGTGTTGTATGTTCACAAAAGGACTACGCTACCTTACACGCGGATTGCACCTTCACTCTAATGGATTGGGTGTCTACGGGGATGAACTGAAGGACTGGGCTAAACAGAAGCTCCGGGACGGGGCCGGCCACTGAAATGTCGCCCAGAAGTGTGGTGAGAGAGGAGGAGCGAACTAATAGAGCAAATGTCCCATATCTTTACGCAACTGAATAGCAATGCCTGCACATTGACTACATTTAAAAGTGTGTTTACGTGCCTTCGAGTATTTTTCCTATTTAATGCTACTGAACAAATGAAATACCCCTTTTCGACAACGTGCAAAAACCTCCTCCGTGTTTTGGGCAATCATGACGCGCACGCACTCGTGCTCCCCTTCCCTCCCGACACACACGCGCACCCGCACACCCAGACACACACGCACGCACGCTCACATACACACACACGCACGCACGCATGTACACGGTACACGCACGCACGCAAGCACGCGCAGTAACATGGATAGAGAGATCCCAACCTGTGTCCGCGTAAGAAATTGCAGTACCCGCTCCGGACGGAGTCTGTATAGTTGATTTGCTAAAATTATTTCACAATAACAACAAAGCATCACGGTATTTGACACAGCAAAACTTAAACGTTTTCAGGCAGGAGATTCATTTGTTCTGTATTTTGACTAACGCCTTCATTGGACGCGCGCACTTAGTATATCATAAAACCCTGCATAATTATTCGGTTGCAGCAATTGCGTTTCTGAGAAAGCACACAAGATGAATTGATTATTACGCTTGGCTATGATGCATAGACGAAATTAACAGGAATGGTGAATTCTACTCATGAAGACAAAATAATCAAACCTTGTTTTAGAGTCAGACGCTGCAAGATAAAAACTTCGCACACATGACACCAATATGATGTCAGCCTAAGAGGGAAATACACGATTTAAACTTGCGAACCTGGTAGAGTTCCAAGGGCACAATGGTGCAATTCACCGAAGTGCGCCTTCCCGTTGCAGCTGTAAAATTTTGCATGGGAAGCTTGAACTCCGGTCTATCTCTTGAAGCAGTCGAGGTTTCGCTTTCAGCTTCTTCTCCCATATCAGCGCCACCTGTGCAGAACAAGTTGGGGATGTTGGCAGTACTTTTGTTAGCTCCACTTATTCTCCCTGTCAAGTGTATTTCAGTGAACGCAGGTCATCCACCTTGAAAAGTGCATATTGTTTACTAGTCTAAAGTGCTGTCAGGTATTCATCTATGTAACAAATGATATCTTGTGGCTGGTGCGTTTACGGCCATACTCGCAAATATGCGGTCGCATGAGTTTTGATGATACGACTTGACGTTCTTACTTGCGCCTTGTTAACGAGCACAGTTCAAAGGAACGATTTTATCGTTTACAGACATTATTCAATGACTCCCTAAGTTCTCTAGATGACTTATGTTGCATTTTTTATCCAATTTCTCGTCTATATAAACAACCACAAATAAAAAATGTAGATTACATGTGACGAGCTTTGGTTAAAACAAAGAATTTAGAGCGGAAATTCGGGAATTATTCCGCAAAAAACAGAGAATGGCAAGAAGAAGAGGATCTTTTGGTCGATCCTATCCACACTGTAACTCAAAAAAGGAGTGCATACTGCATTAAATTGCGGTGTTGCCCGTGTACAGTTTGCAGAATACCGTACAGTATACCATACCTTTTCAGTGAATGTTGAGGTGGCGGGGTTAATGTTAACTGTGTGAACGAACAAAATAGTGACGTCAAAATTTTTTTGTCCGGTGCTTTCAGGTTACGTTGGCTAAAATAAGTGAGCCGTTTGTTGCGGGGTTTTCTTCAGTTGCTGTAGTGTAAACATTTGCGGGCAGCCTAAATTTATGTTTATCTCGTTTCGACAGAATAAAGTATATATGTTCATTTGCAAAACAACTTTCAAATTATCTTTCTAGTCGACGTAGTTGAGTATGACATCTGCCAATAAAGACTGAGTATGAAATGCCCTGGAATCGCTGTTCCCAAAAACAAAATTTTGTTTTATGTAAGGCTGCTTGCTGGATAATTTTTAGAACAAATACCAAAATATTATCGCAGCGACATATACGGTTCTTAGATGTTGGCATATCCCGATTTATTTCAGAATTTGGGACTTCCGAAAGTTCTGTCTAAACACTGTTCATAAGTCTCCAAAAAACGAGTACATGATTTTCTGAAATACAATGCGCCAGATAACGTTTTTTTATTTGAACTTTTCAGCGTGAGCACATTATTTGCACCATTCCAAGCACCACCTATTTTAAACCACCGGGAAGTTTACTATAAAAGAAATAAAAACAGAGTTGCGCCAATTATACTTTTATTTTATGTATACATTATACATTTTATTTGGCGCAGGCAACTATGCCAGAAAGAACCGCTTGAGTTTGATGACCTTGCTTATCTATCTCCTGCCGGCTTTAAAACTTGAGCAGTGAACATAGAAAGCGCTTGATTTTCAAGCTCCTTCATAATTTCTGACGGGACGGGCTGTTCCTCTATGAATTCCGTCATCTATCGAAGTTTTCGAAAACATTTTTGTTCAGTGATGGTGAACGCTTTTATGTAAATATTATTCTGTTTTGTTTACGCCAATCTCGCATCAAGTCTCCGGGGCGAACTGTGTGTGTGTCACTGAGCCACTCGGTTTCCCACGATGCCAGAAAGGAAAATTACTTTCGCTTCAAATACTTTTCAAAGAGGTGCATCATCGCGGCCATTACAGTCGAAATAAAGCACTAATTGCAGGGCAGCAGCGTGTTAAACAGCTGTCTAATGTATTTCCAATATGGATTTCATTGGCCAATATGCACTCATGAGATGTTGAAAGCTTGTTTGAATGGTTTGAGTTGTATTTTGCAATTAGTTATCCATGACGATGCTTTGAAAAGGGTTGAAGGCGATTTTGGTTTTGAGCCCGGTTGTAACGCGCACACAAATCTGAAGGCTAGTTTCAGTGAAAAATTGCGCACTGCAAAAGCTTGCAAATGCCGTAGTATACTGCAGAAAGAATTACCTGCCATACTTACATAAATTTAAATGTCAAAGACAAAAATAATAATTCAAGATATTTTCTGCACAATAATTGTCACGGGAAATTCTAATTGCACTCTTAAAGATCGCCGTATCTGGCCTTCATCAAACGGATCCCGAAGGAATCATTAGCGAGGCCAAATGCTCGAATTTGGCGAATGATGAGGTTAAGCATGCGATTACAATAAAAAAGTATTTTGTTTCCTGTGACAACAGTAAAAGGCGTGCATAGGCGCTGTTGTCATAGGGCAAAAACAATGCTTTTCTCTAATCGCATGCTTGACGACACCATTGACCGAATTCTCACCTTTGGTCACGCTGATTTCTTATTTCAGAGCGTTGTGGTGAAGTCGGCCTGCGGCGATGTTTAAGATCGTAGTCGGTTTACGAACCTAGGCATTGATAAACACAGTAGTTTTGAGAGGCCAGCCGAGAAGCCTCGGTATACGGCATTTATTCGGCGAGCGACAGCCAGGCTAGAACAAACTGAACACTCTGATGATGATCGTTCTCGCCTGCGCAACGAAGATGAAGGTGACAAGTTGGGGCTGGGCAATAATAAGGCTTATACGTGCAGAGCAACCAAGTAAATTTGGATCACATCCTCACATTATGTGCAAAACGTGTGTGTATGCTGTATTGTTGTGAGCATGTTGTATCTGTGCAATACGTAGAGATGCTCACAATATGGTGGGCTTGGCAGCAGCGATACAACGCAATTGTCTTACCCATTTAACCCAATAATGCAGGTTAATAAGCACTGAGGTCCCTAAACGAAAATCTCACGTGCTTACTTTCTAGTGCAGTTGCCAGACCCACAGTATCTTGTTCCTATAATTACCGAATGTGTTTATGTTGTTCAAGCTGTACCACTGTTCTTACCCGGCGACATCAAAAGTAACCCTTGTCCGGAAATGGACTAAATCCTCGCAAAACTCGAAAAAAGTAGCGCTGCACAAAAGAAACTGATATTGTATTTTTAAGAACTACAAAACTTGGTCCTAACAACAGAAAAACATTATCTGATCTAGACAGGCGCGTAAGTGAACTATACCGCCACTACCAGAGTAGTTTAGCCCTACTAGCTTACATCGCCGAAATTCAAACCGGCACTACACCTGACCACCTACTTAGTTTCTAAGGTCGAAAATTCGCTGGATGACTCAGAAAACCGGTGACGCCGCAGTAGCTTAATCTTTGATGGAGATCCAGCGTATAACGCCAAAGAAACAAATAGGGAATATAACAAACTATTATTGGCCGCTGTCTTGAACACCTCAAATTAACAATAGACGCGGAAGGAACAGCTCACCCTTCCGCCACAGACGCTACAGAAATGACCCCTGCCGACTGATTATTATCTTGTTCACGCTCTACAAAATCAATGAAAACACGTTTGCAAATGCTCGAAAGTTGAAAGGAAGTGATTTCAGCATTGGCGAATATTTTTCCCTTTAGGCTCACACATGTACAATGAACGAACAAACTAGCAAATGTATCCCCACAGTATCATTCCGTAGCACGCCGCAGGAAACCTGGTTTACAAACAAACTAGGCACAAATAGGCACTGGCGTCAAAGCAGTCAATGACACACTTGAGGAAGTTAAAATGACTTTGTCGCGGACTAATGGTGGCCTAGAAGACGTTGTCGATGACCTAACTAATCGTTCACGAAGAAACAACTTGTTAATCAAAGGTTTAGCGGAAGTCGACAAAGAGGACTATGAGGCTAGCGAGAAATTAGTCAAGGATTTATGTTCTACTCAACTAAAAATAAACTTGCAACCCGGTGACATTGAACGGGCGCATCGAATCGGGCAACCTCGTCCCGACTTTACGCGCCCTTTGATAATAAAGTTCCTAAATTTCAAGACGGAGGATTCTGTTGTGCGAAATGGGCATAAACGCAAAAACATTGAACCTAAAATCTGGCTCGAGGAAGACTTCTTCCCTAAAATACAGTTCGCAAGGAAAATGCTCCGTGATTTCGCTAAAGAAAACAAGGAGAAGGATGAGCGCTACAGCATACGGTATAACAAACTGAAGCTTAAAGGACACATATACTACTATGATGCGGTTTCTGCAAGAGTAGTTCAGGCAGACCCACCGCAAATGCGCAGCACGGATTGACAAACCGTCCAAATCAAGCCTAGAAAAACAAAAGTACATAATTTATCCGTTCTTCTCGCTAATTTCCGTAGCATTAAAAGTAAAGTTGACTCGTTGCTTTCCGTAGGTCACGCATGCTCCGCTGATATAATACTAGGCACTGAAACGTGGCTCCGCGAAGACATGTGCAATAGTGAATTATTGCTTCCACATTATTTCACTGTCTTCCGTAAAGATAGAACTTCATCTCGTGGCGGTGGCGTGCTGATAGCAATTAGGAGCTCTTATCAACCTTCCCTTGCTGCCATTGATACCCCTCTCGCGCTGCTCTGTGTAAAACCCCAATTTGAAGGCTGCACGTGTATAATCGGGGTCTGTTATCGACCGCCTGACAGCAAACCAGATTTTGTTTATGACCTGACCCATGTACTCGAATTAATTTATAACAAATTTCCTCAGTGTGTCTTGGTGCTTGGCGGTGATATCAATTACCCCTCCATTAACTGGGTTACACCATCATCGCCATCATTATCTGTCGGTCTGGAGGTATCCAGCTTCCTTCGTATGTTAAAACTGTTTCACCTAAACCAGTTGGTAACTGCACCTACGAGGGGCGAACGGATTCCGGACTTAATTTTTACAAACAATCCGATAAATGTTGTAGTCCATGTCCTTGATGAAATTAGTGACCACAGAGTAATATACTGTTCCCACCCTCTCCCACTTCCTAACAAGGAAATAAAGCCTAAACGCATACTTAATTACAAAAAAGCTGATTGTGAAGAAATTAACTGTATGCTATCTGAGTTTTCGAGCTCCTTTTCGAGCGAATTTAATAATCGTACAATTAATGAAAACTGGATAGTGTTTCGCGACTTCCTCAAGAAAATTGAAAATACGTGTATTCCAGTGGTATCCTTCACATCACAAACAAGTGCTCCTTGGTTTACGAAAAAGGGTAAGCAGTGTCTAAATAAAAACAAAAGAGCCTACAAAAAGGCTTCGCAAAGCAACAGTGTCAGTACTTGAAACAAGTATAAAGAATTAGCTCGGGAGTCGGAAAAAGCCATTAAAGAAGCTAAGGATTATTATTTTAATGATACGCTACCGAATTTGTTAAAATCTGATCCAAAAAAGTTTTCGCGCGTAATAACCCCAAAGATACGGACGTGTAATACCACTAAAGGACGCAAAAGGTTGCACTGTACCCACCTCAGAATGTGCCCACGTTTTAAACAATGTTTTTAGTGAAGTTTTTACCGACGAACCCCCCCTTGACGAGTCCTGTACCGTCGCTCCTACTACTATAACTTACCCAAGTGAGCCCATCATCGTTACTGAAGTTGGTGTATCCCGAGCAATCGCTATACTTCCGCTTCGCTCCTGCCCTGGACCTGATGGCATCAGCTCAAAGCTGTTAAAGTTAACTAGTCACGTATCCTCGTTTTTATTGTGATTGATTTTTCAACAATCGCTTGATTCTGGGTGCGTTCCTGACGATTGAAAATCTGGTCATGTCAAACCCATTTATAAATCTGGTGAACCCATATGTCCAAAAAACTACCGCCCGATTTCTCTTACATCAGTTTCTTGTAAACTCCTTGAACACATAATTTACTCCCATATAATGCGACATCTCAATACTAATAAATTGTTATTCGATAATCAGCATGGGTTCAGGTACAAGCGGTTTTGCCAAACACAGTTGTTTGAATTAACCACGGATTTACACGACTTTGCACAAATTGGTTTATACAGATTCAGTATTTATCGATTTCTCCAAAGCCTTCGACCGCGTTCCCCACAAACGGCTTATCCAAAAAATAAATTGCTCAAAGTAAGACGTAAAAACTACCCACTGGATTAATGAATTTTTATGTGGTCGCTCTCAAAAAGTAAATATAAATAATAATATCTCCAGTTCCTGTTGCGTTAGGTCAGGAGTACCTCAGGGATCAGTTTTAGGGCCCTTATTATTCTTGATATATATTAATGACATTGCAAATATTATAACATCAACAATACGGCTGTTTGCCGATGATTGTATTATTTATAGGCAGATCACAACCGCCGATGACATAGCTATTTTACAAAGCGATTTAAATACCCTAACGGAATGGTGCCACGTGTGGAAAATGGAAATTAATACAGAGAAAACTAAGGCCATGACATTTTCTTCGAAGCTAAATACTCCATTTCATCAATACACGTTATGCAGATCAACAATTGAACAAACCTATTCTTTCAAGTATGTATGTGTGATATTTACTCCTGATTTAAACTGGGCCATGCATATTGATCATATAACCAAAAATGCACTAAAAAAACTTGGCTTTCTAAAGCGCCGTTTATATCTTGCGAACCATGTCACCAGACTTCGCGCATACATTTCCCTCATCCGTACAACCCTCGATTATGCTTCTAATATTTGGAACCCTCACACAGCTATTCTGTCCGACTGTATCGAGTCCATTCAAAATAAGGCTGCCCGGTTCATTATGCGCTCGTACTCACCATACCAAAGTGTATCGGCATTAATACAAATTCTTAATCTTCCAGACCTTAGCACTCGTCGTAAATGCTTCCGTTTGACCTTTTTTCACTCTCTTTATCATGGTGTTACATCTTTTTGGTGTGCTCATATTTTTCCAGCCCATTATGTGTCCAATCGCACTGACCACGATCGTAATGTCTCGCCCATATTCGCAAGAACCAAAAAGTACCAAAATTCCCCTTTTGTGCTATCCGTAAGCGAGTGGAACGAGCTACCCCGCGAGATTGTAACGTTGAATGACCCGTCGGCATTCCAGTCTGCCCTGCGCACATTTCTGAATGTGTAAAGGTCCGACTGATACTTTTTGTGTGCCCTGTTGTATCTTGTTTACCGGTGCGGCGTTGGTAATCAACTGCCATGTGTTGCTTCGTGGGATTGAATGTACTGCGGGTGTGAAATGCGCTGTGTGGTAACTGCCTGTCGTTTCTTCTTTTTTTTTCTTTTCCAAATGTGTCTTTCGCCCAATTGTGTCTGATCGCTCAGTGCGGTCTTTTTTATACCTATTGACGTTTACCTTGTATAAATTGTATCCCCCCCCCTTATGTAATGCCTCTCGGGGCCTTTAGGGTACTAAAATTAAAAAAAACTGAAGAGAATGTAGAATAGAAAAAAGTACTTTTTTCACGCAGCGAAAGCAAAAGAAACATCTGGTCTTTGGGCGAAATACAACACAGCCGAAAAAAGACTATGCCACCGCTATTTGCAACGCGAAATGCACGTTTTGCGAGGCGTACTAACAGATCAGACCCACATAAATTCTGATATCCCGCTAACCATCGATCTACCAGCACCATACATCTTACTAATGAATCAGGTCACGTGCTCTCAGATAAGCAATGTGCCGATGTTTTTAACACAGCGTTTTCATCTGCATTTACTTAGGAATCTAGCGTACCTTTTCATCCTGCTATGGTGCTCTTGACACCCACTATGGGTTGAATTATTTTTTGAGCGGACAGTATCTTCGGTATTATAAAAAAAACGCCCTCATCAAGTCGCCTAGAAGGTATTGACTGAAAAGTGTTAAGAAACGCTCATTAGACCATCGCCGCATTTTTGTGTTAGAGGAAGGTGTAGAAGCACTCTGCAGGCATTCAACCAGATGTCTGGAAAATGGGCAACGTCGTTCCTATCGACACATAAGGTTACAAAAACTGTCCATGGAACTATCGTCCCATTTTTCTATCATGCGTCCTGTGCAAACTCATACAACACGTTACCTACTTTCAGAACGTAAAATTTCTAGACTCTAACAGCTTTCTTCACCCCCGCCAGCACGGTTTTCGGAAAGCAGTTCTTGCGGAACATAACTAGCAATATTTCTTTGCGACCTGCATGTTAACCTTGACAACAACTTATAAACTGAGGGAATCTTCCTAGATTACTCAAAGGAATTTGACACAGTACCCCACCAAAGAGAACGGTTACATTACCCCAGTTAACGTAGACCGAAATGTATTAAACTATACCGAAGCATTTCTAATTGTTCTCAATTTAGCTTTCTCACAAACCGTTGTCAATTTGTGCATGTCTATACGAAATCTTCCCGGTGTCTGATAGTAACATCACGTGTACATGAAGATATGGCTCTCGGTGCCCCTCTACTTCTAATATACATTCCGACTTACCCCTCAGCGTATCCTCCAAATTAACATGTATCCTGATGACTTCGTAATCTATCGAACAGTAACTAGCACTCACGATCAGACTGTTCTGTAGCAAGACCAATGGCGCGTCATAAAGCTTCTATCTCTTAAACCCAGGAAATGCAAACTTTTTTGTTGCTTTTTACCCCAGTAAAAAATCACTGTGGGATTTTATATAATTTCGCGAACGTCCCTGTACAGTCGCAATCATCTTAAAATGTCTAGGTGTCACGATGTCTTGGGATATTACTTGGAATGCACTTTACAGCAAACGTCATTACATCTGCAAACAAAACACTGGGTTCCGCGAAACGTCACCTACGTTATCCAACGCGACATGTAAAGTTGCTCGCTTCTGAGTTACTAATGAGATCGAAGCTCGAATATGCCGCCCCCATAAGGAAGCTGCCCAAAACATAGCTAATTAACGGACTTGAATCCGTCCAAATTTGCGCCACCCGATTCATTCGCTCCCTGTCATCGTACTACATCAGTTATCAACCTTGAAAGCACAATCCGGTAGATCAACATTCGCAGTTCGCCTCTGTATCGCCATCATTTCCCCTTTCATACAAAGTTTCATTCTTCACTCAACGCGATCGCTTACATCCTCCGCTCGACATACACTTCACCGCACCAGCCACCCACTTCGTGTCCGGATATCCCACAAGAACTGTGATTTTTTTTTTGGCTCTTCTTTTCAGCACGCAGCCAATGATTGCAACGACCTTCCTGCTCCTTTGTTTCAATCACCGGCTCATAAACTCTTAAACTTTTATTGCAAGTGTTACAACTCAGCTGTGTAGCGAAAACAAATGTGTTCAAATACTTTCTTTTCCAGCGTTTGCACCTCTTAAGTCATGCCCCAAGTGGGGTCCCCAAGGAAATAAAAGCAATAGAAACCCAATAAATTCCCTACCCCTCTGTGGAGAAGAAAACGATGAGGGAGCACGAAGATTTCAAAAATAAATTTTAACACAAAAAAAAACGATCCGTTCTTCATGCGAATACCTGGTTTTTATTGGGACAGTTCATTACACGGCGATCGGGCTTTGTAGTGCTTTAGTGATGCGGGCATGCGGGCATTTTATGGCATTCCTAATCCATCACAGCCGGCGACAATAGGATCCTGCGTGACATTTCGAACCTATGCAAAATCTGTATTATTTTAAAAATGCAGGGCGTTACACGGATCGCCATTTTAGCCAATTTTTTTAACCTTTTTTATTTTTCTAGTACTTCGAAATTTTCTCCAACGCGTTGTCTTCATTCACCATCATATAACGATTACAGTTGAAACTTCCGCAAAATCTTCATTATTGTGGAAATGCAGGGAGCTGTACGGTTTTCGGTTATACAGTTTTTCGTATTTGTTTCTTTTTTTATGGTTTTTCAAGATTTATTTCGACGAATAATCTCCATTTACGCTGTTATACAGATTGCACTTGGAACTTTCGCGATATCCGCCCTATTGCGCAAAAGTAGGTCGTTACACAGTCCACCTTCTTTTGTAACGTTTTGCATTCTTCTTTTTTTAGTTTTTCAAAATATCGTTCGACCAATTAATGATCTTCATTTACGCTTTTATAAAAATTACCAGTGAAACTTTTGCGAAATGTGCATTATTGTGGAAATGCCGTGCGTTAAGTTTTGTGCCATTTTGTGCAATTTTTTTAAATGTTCCCTTTTTTCCAAATTTCGGTCGACCGATTATCTTCATTTACCTATTATAGCGATATCAGCTGGAAACTCCACGAGATGTACATTATTGTGCGAATGCAGAGTGGTAAATGTTCGAAACTTCTTGGTATTTCCTATTTTTTTATTTTACCAAAATTCTGTGCGACCAGTTATCTCCATTTATTCTATTATAACGATTAGAGGTGGAATTTACGCGACATCAGCTTTTTAGTGGAAATGTGGGGCGTTACGCTGTCCTAGCTGGAGCGGTACTCGGCAAAAAATGATGCGCATTATTATAGCTGCGTGCGCCGTACTAACTCAGCACAGAGACGAAGTTAGCAATCGCCGAACACGGCGGAAACACAAAACAAAATGCTCAAAGTCTGAGCGATGGCAACCCATTTCGAGTTTGGACACAAACTTTCGTACCTTTTTCGTACTGCAGATACGCGGTTCGTCACCTAGATGAGCGGTACGTACCAGAATGTGCGCGCTGCTTTCTCCGTATTTTAATTTACCATGATAGTACCACATGTTCACAAGACTTTTCGGCTCTTTGCACTATTTGTATTATGTTACGGAACTAGTGTCGTGATTTGTTGCTCTATTCAACCGCAGGGGACAGAGAAAGTGCGGCTCCAAATTATAAAGGAAAGGATAACTGAGCTTCTTTGTTTTTATAGAGTTGTTTAAAGTCATCACGTAACAGGGCACCCAACAGCCATACTATTTGGAAACAAGAATTTTTTGTCATTTAACATGTATTTTCTAATTGACATTATATTACAACACCGACTTCGCACGTTAACATATAAGGCAATGCCAAGAAATCCTTCTCTGAGTTTTACGGACAGGAATGTTAAGAAATTTGTTTCACTTCTTACTTTTGCGTTCTTAGAACAGCTTAAATTTGCTTCAAAGTTTGAAGACTCAGTCGGTACAAGACATTGAATACCCTTCAGTCTTTGTTCGTCAAAATAACTGGTGCTGGGTGACGCGCGTTAGGCACAGCTAAACGTGCAACCATCTTTACGTTACAATAATTTAAAAAAGAGCAAAGTACAGCAAAAGCGTTCGATTCACAAACTATCAGCCGCTTTCAAAAAATTTGTTTGTTCGTGTGAACGAAGTATGTTTGGTATTTTCTTACAAACTCGCTTGTTTCAACTATGCATATCCTCAAAATTGCTGTATTTCATGCAGAAAATGGCATATCGACATATTTCCGTATAATAATGACTGAACTGAAAATATCTTCCCGCAACGAATCAACTGAAATGCATTAATACGCAAAGCATATACTTCAAGTGAAAAATGTCTTATAAGGGAATATTCCCGATAAATATCTAAAGGTAACATCACCTGAATACAAGTGGTGAAGAAGAACAACGGCTACAAATTTCCAAGCGTAAGCACTAGCCATTTTCGTAAGGAGCACACTCCACAGAAATGTACTTCGGTGCTTAAGCTGAACCGTTCAGATGTACAGAAACCAATGAAATCTAGCCGCGTGTTTGTGTGAAGCCACCAGAGCGGACGGGAAGGATAGCACCTCTCATATCTGCTTGCAACTCGAAGCGGAGTTTGCGTGCTTAAAGATTAAAATTTGTCAGTTTTTTAGCCGGTGTTGCTTCAGAGGTTAAAAAAGAAGATGGAGAAACATCGGATGCTCCGTATCTTTCGCGCGGCCCTCAGTGCGTCAAAAAATATATCTGTGTAGTTGTACACACATATACTGTTCCGGACCAGCATCCTTCGTAAAAGAACAGCGATGAATCAACCGCTGCGTGTGTTAAGTGAGACCGAAAAAGGATGAAGAGGATGACCAGAGCAGGTGTCGCGTTCGGCATAGAGTGAGGCTTGATAAGGTGCTCTGGCTCTAAGTGCACCTCTGTAAATAATAATAAATATAATAAAATATAAAATAATATGTTATTTGCCACGAAGCCAAAGACGACGCAGTTGCCTTCAAGGAAAACAAGTATATTGCAGCAAAATTGTGCTCCCCTAACAACTCAAATAATATACGCGGCAAAGCAGCAGTCAACAAAGTTACTTGCGAAGGCGAGCGTGACGATTCGAACTAAAGCAGCGGCGTCTACTCTGCTAGGCGCGAGTGTTTCTCGAACCCTCGATTCACATCCAGAACAAAGAAGATTATTCTAGGCTGTTCATGTTTGGTCGGAACGCTCTCCTTATCAGATAACACATGCGGCATAGAAAGAAAGAATGGAACACGCGCACCCCTTGGTACAAAGATAACACCGACCGGCGCAGCCGGACGGTAAAAGCAAAACATAAATAAACAAACCCAATGCATGGTTCGCGGCATTATAATATAACATAAAATACATAATATATATATATATATATATTATATATATATACATATATATATATTTATATATATATATATATATATATACTCTTGTGTTCTCTACCATCTTCAAAGTTCTACTACTCCCTATATATATATATATATATATATATATATATATATATATATATATATATATAGGGAGTAGTAGAACTTTGAAGATGGTAGAGAACACAAGAGAAGAAAAACTTTGAACAAGGTAAAAGCACGATTGTGGCCTACGTTTCAGCAAAGAGAACTTGCTTTCCTCAGGGGCCCGAGGAAAGCAAGTTCTCTTTGCTGAAACGTAGGCCACAATCGTGCTTTTACCTTGTTCAAAGTTTTTCTTCTCTTATATATATGTATATATATATATATATATATATATATATATATATATATATATATATATATATATATATATATATATATATATATATATATATATATATATATATATATATATATATATATATATATATATATATATATATATATATATATATATTTATATTTGGAACAAAAAAAAAGCTCACAAACAGGGCGTACAAAGAGTATGAATATAGAGTAGGAGACCCAGCAAGAATAATCTTTATAAATCGGAATTTATGCCAGGGCTGTGTACCCATGGTGGGTGGTTATGTTGATTATGATGATTATCATAATTTTTTAACCGCTGTACTTGCGAGGTTGAGTTTGAAAGTTATGTGCTTTAATTATAATGCAGTTCGCTTCTTGGAGCGTGAGACGTAAATAAGCGCAAGCTATTTCAAAGAAAGTGCTACGAGTTGTGCCGCGCCTCCACCAGATGGCGCCACGGGTCCCGCGACCGAGAGAAGACGCAGTAAAACATCCCCCCTCGCGAGGGGCACGATCAAATGCAGAGCATTTCCGGGGGCGCACGACGTTAACTAGTTTGCGTTACGTTAATGTTGTTGCACTTGTGGCAACTGCTGACGAGAGAGCGCTCGTCAGCAGTAATTTGAATGAGTCAACGATATAAGGCGCGTTGGTAGCGTCCCATTCTGTGTCGGCTTTGTGGCTCACTGGGTAGAGCACCATGCGCATTGCGTTCCGCCCGCAGGGTCGAGGGATCGAAACCGGGCGCCGGATAGTATTTTATTTATATAGTAGGGAGAGGTGCGGTGCGGACTACGGACGTCAACGCGGGTGACATCGTGAGTTACTGAAATGCTCTGCATTTAATACTAACACAGTAATTTTATCTTCCGTATCGGCAAGGGGATGGCGTGCCTTCGCCAGGGTAAGGTTGACATCGATGCAAACATTACTCTATTCAACACAAGTCCCGTATCCGAAACGTAATTGTTCTTGAAAATATTCTGGCCAGGTCACCGACTGCTTAGTAATGATATATATTTACACACACACACACGCAGATATATATATATATATATATATATATATATATATATATATATATATATATATATATATATATATATATATATATATATACTAGCGGCAGTACCCGGCGGTTTCCGGGTGGGCCATTATATAAAGGACAGCAATGGGTATTTTGGCGACTAGTATGGCGACTAACAGCATTGTTAGCCGCCATATTAGGCTACTTCATTGGGAAGTGGTACACACTCGGGAGCGCCTTGCCTGCTATGAGTACATGGGCTCCAACTGCAGGCGCGTCGTGGTAATGTGAAACGACTGGCACTCGTGTTTTACTCCAACTCTCGCTAAACAAATTTCACCAAGATGGCGCGCTCGAGCGAGTGAGTCGGTGAGAGAAAAAAGTTTTATTGAGCCGGCGAAGTGGGAGTGGTTCCCAATTTCAGAAAGCCATGTTATGAGTGGGCAGCCTTCGCTGTGGAGGAAGTATTGTCTGGACATCCAGATAGCTGTTAGTAACAGGTTCTCCCACAGCTCAAGGTTGGGAAAAGTGGATTGAAGGAGGAGGAGCTTGGTTTGCTTGCACTCTTAATGTGATATGATGATGATGATGATGATGGATTGATTTTATTGGCGCAAGGCCGACATGGGCAAAGAGCGCCAAACACAAAGTGATTTGATAGGAGAGAACACGAAATAAAATCAGTTAAAAACAATGAGCACGGCTGGTGTAAAGGGCCAGGGTGAAGAACAAGAGTGGTTAAAAATTAAATAAGGTGGCTGGTGTATAGGACCAGGGGTAAAACTGTGGGTGATAAGAGATGAGTTGTAAGAAATGAACTTCAGATAGGAACCTTAAGGTTCGCTGAACAGAGAACATGGCTTCATCTCCTAAGAAGTATGACGGGTGTGGTGGAATATGTCGTGTGTATAGTTGTGGGAAGTGTTTTCGTCGTGTAATGTCGAGTGCCTTACACTGTATGAGGATGTGGATCACGGATAGGGCCTCTCCGCACCTGCTGCACAGAGGTCTTGGAGACCCCGTGAGAAGGTGCGAGTGCGTTGCATGAGTGTGCCCTATCCGTAATCTAGCCAAGGCGACTTCAGTGTATCTATTACGTGTGTCGGTGGTGTATGGTCCCAAGTGTGGTTTTATTACGTGTAACTTGTTGTCTGTTTGTTCACTCCAGTGCGTTTGCCATGTTTTGCGAAGTTGTTGTCTGATGTGTGGTTTCACGTCGGTGTAGGGTAATGTGGTTATGTCTACTGTATTCGAGAGTGTAGCAGCAGCAGCCATTCGGTCCGCTGCTTCGTTCCCGGCTATACCACTGTGGCCAGGGACCCAGCAAAGAACCAGTTCAAACTTGCGTACATACACCGACATAATACCCTTGACTATTAGATTTACAACGTGATTTTTCGAAGACTTTGGTGACGACAACGCCCGCACGACACTGAGGGAGTCTGTATATATAATGGATTGTGGGATGTGACTTTGAAGTATATGATTGACAACAAGAAGTACACCGTAAGCCTCTGCCGTAAATATACTAGTATGACTATTCAGAGTTTTGGTGACACTAAGGCCAGGCCCATGCGCCGCGCAGGACACAGAGGTGGAAGTCTTAGAGGCATCCGTATAAAATTCAGAGCACTCATACTTCTGCTGCAAATACAAGAAATGCTGCAGAATTGCACATGTGGGAGCTCGGTTTTTATCTACATGTGTGAATGATGTGTCGCATGAGACAGGGCGGAGATGCCATGGTGCTATGAGATCTGTTACAGAACTTTGGATGGCATCTAAAAAGGAGACAGCAAGCTCTGACGCTTCCTCTCTAACTCTGTAAGAGAAGGGCGCAGAGAAAGATGGTCGATTTAAAAGGAGTTCAGTCATGGAGGTATCATGAAAAACTGATTTAAAAGGATGGTGAGGCATGGATGAAATTTTAAACGCATAAAGAAGGTCTGTGTATGCTCGCTGACATTGTAGGTTCCATTTGTTGCACTCTACATACAGGCTTTCGACTGGACTAGTCCGAAAGGCACAACAGGACAAGCGGAGCCCTAGATGAAGCACAGGGTCCAGCATTCTGAGGGATGTTTTAGTGGCTGACCCATAGACAACGCTGCCATAGTCCAATCGTGAGCCTATCAAGCTGGTAAAAACACGCAACAGAAGCTGTTTGTCAGCACCAAAAGAGATGTGCGAGAGAACCTTCAGGATATTCATTGTTTTTAAGCATTTATGTTTTAGTTGTTTTATGTGTGGGATGAATGTGAGCTTTTCGTCAAAGATTATACCTAAAAACTTGTGTTCCTTTTTGACAGGAATCGAGACACCGTGGAGTTGAATGTCTGGATCCGGCCGGATGCCACGCCTCTTGGAAAACAAGACACAAGTGCACTTCCCTGGATTAAATTTAAAACCGTTGCTGTCTGCCCAACCAGCTAGCTTGTTAACACCAAGCTGGACTTGGCGCTCGCAGACAGACAGGTTACAAGACTTAAAGGATAATTGTACGTCGTCTACATAAATTGAGCAGGAAATCGACGGTGGCAATGCCTTCCTCAGGGAATTCATTTTCACAATAAAAAGGGTGCAACTTAAAACTCCACCTTGTGGCACTCCATTTTCCTGCACATGCACCCTAGAGAGTGCAGTTCCAAGTCGCACGCGAAACGTCCTTTCGGACATGTAACTGGAAAGCGTGTTTATCATGTTACCCGACATGCCAAAGGACTTCAAGTCGCTAAGGATGCCGTACCGCCAAGCAGTATCGTACGCCTTTTCAAGATCAAAGAAGACTGTCATACAGTACTGCTTGTGGAGGAAAGCATCTTTGATATAAGACTCTAATGCAACGAGTTGATCGTTGGTAGATCGCCCCGCCCTGAAGCCCGCCTGGCAGCTCTCGAGAAGGCCATTGTACTCTAAGAAGTACACAAGTCTCCTGTTTATCATCTTCTCGAAGAGCTTACACAGGCAGCTTGTCAGGGCAATGGGACGATAACTGGCGGGAGAGGAAGGGTCCTTCCCTTCCTTTAGGAAAGCCACTACTATGGCCTCCCTCCAAGAGCGTGGAATGTGCCCCGAAAGCCATATTTTATTGTATAGGTGTAAGAGTGTTTCAAGAGTGTCTGGGTGTAGGTGCTGTATCATGGTGTATGTAATCTTATCTGCGCCTGGAGCTGAAGGTTTGCACGAGCTCAGGGCAGCCCTCAACTCATAGAGAGTGAATTCAGAGTTGTAAGAAGTTTTTGATCTGTCTTTGTCGTGTAAGGGCTTTTTTTCTGCAGATGTTTTGTGTTTCATGAAAGTGTTCGTGTAGTGTGCTGAACTGGACACGTGTTCGAAGTGTTGTGCAAGCGTGTTAGCCTGGTCTTCAAGTGTGTCCCCTGTTGTGCTAACCAGGGGCAGGCTGTGTGTCTGTTGTCCATTGAGCTTGCGTATACGTGTCCAGACTTTGTATGTGTCTGTGTATGAATTAATGGATGTCAAGAAGGTGTGCCAACTCTCTCGTTTCGCCTCACGGCGCACACGTTTTCCTAACGCCTTGGCCCGTTTGAACAAAATGAGGTTACCCGACGTGGGGTACCGACGAAGGATACCCCACGCCTTGTTCTGGGCCTCTCGCGCCCGCCTGCAGTCCTCATTCCACCACGGCCTCCGCTGGTTACGCGGGGCACCAGAGGCGTGGGGAATGGACTTTTCGGCGGCGTCGAGGATGTGCGCCGTGAGGAGTTGGGTGGCTTCTTCAACGTGTAGGTGTCCTATGGATGTGTGGTGTAGTTTCGATGTCTCTGTAAATGTGTTCCAGTTAGCTCGTGCTTCATTGAACCTATTATGGGAAGAAGAACTGCTCGGGCCGTTACCTATATACGTTAGTGAAGTGGGGAAGTGGTCACTGCCATATGGGTCAGTGCCCACTCCCCACTCAAGACATGGAAAGAGAATTGCCGAACCAATAGCCAAGTCAAGACATGAGTATGTGTTGTGACCTATGTTATGGTATGTAGGCTGTTTTTGGTTGAAAAGGCATGCTCCTGAAGATGTAAGGAATTTCTCTATCAGGCGACCTCGGGCATCCGTTCTGGAAGAGCCCCAAAGAGAGTTGTGAGCATTAAGGTCGCCTGTTAAGATGTATGGTTCGGGCAGCTGGTCAACCAGCGCCTCGAAGTCGGTGCTCGTAAGTGCAACATCAGGAAGAATGTATATGGAGCATACCGTTATCAATCTATTAAATATTATTGTGCGGACGGCTACAGCCTCGAGGACAGTGTTCAAGGTGACAGGGTGGCATGCTAATGATTTGCGGGTGATTATGGCAACACCGCGAGAAGAGTGTGTGCAGCCATCCTTGTCTTTCCTGTATACCATGTAACTATTCAAGAAATTTGTGTGTTTGGAATTCAGATGTGTTTCCTGGACACACATTATACTTGGCTGATTGGCATGCAGAATCTCATAAACGTCGTCAGAATTATTCAGAAGGCCTCTGCAGTTCCATTGAACAATATTTTCTCTTCCCATTATTATGTGTTCAGAGCTACTGGAGTGTGACTATTTATGTAGGGTCTTTCGGGGCTTGGACTCTTGGAAGGGGTTTTCTGGCCTTCTCTACTGACCTGGACGTCGCAGCCCGTTCCTTCCGCTGCGATGAAAGCCGGAAGGGCTCGACGTCCATGTCGTCATCTGAAGGCAAGGGGGTGCCCAGCGGACTGGGCCCCCTTGACGTGGTACCCTTTCGGGTGTTCTTTGCCTGTGCTGCCAGTGCCGAAGGCGTGGGGAGCGCCACAGATGGCACAGGCAGTGAGGCGGGGGAGGGGGTCGCTGCGACTGCCTCCGTCTCCATCTCGTCCGGGCCCTCGCGTGTGCTTCGGGCCGGTAGAGAGGGGGAAACGGTGGGTGCAGCAGCATCCCCACCGGACGTGGATGCCACCACAGCCGCTGCTGGCTCAGCGAGCGGTGCGGAGGCGGGTTGGGCTGCCAGAGGCAACCCAGGGGGGGGCGGGGGCGGGACCAAGTCCGACTCGCGGTACTGGGTCCCCGCCGAAACCAGACGCCGCTCCGCCCCCCGGCGAGCTGCGTCGGCGTACCTCCCCAGAGGGAAAGAGGCGAACCTCTTCCGCGCCTCTGGGAAAGTGATGTTTTCAGTGACCTTGATGTTAATGATTTTCTTTTCTAAGTGAAACTTTTCGCATTTTCTGGAGTAGGCCGCATGTGGACCCTGGCAGTTTACACAAAGAAGTTGTTGCACGTTGCAGTTTTCGGCCGGGTGATCGTGCTGGGCGCATTTTGCGCAGGTAAGTCGGCCGCGACAGGTGTTTGTGCCGTGCCCGAACCGTTGGCACTTGAAGCAGCGCCGTGGGTTCGGGATGTAAGGCCGGACTGCACAACGGATGTAACCTGCGTTGATGAATTCAGGAAGGGTCGCCTTGTCGAAGGTTAGGATGAGGTGCTTTGTCGGTATTTGTTTATCGTCTCTGCGGATGGTTATGCGCCTGACCGCTGTTACGCCCTGACTACGAAGGCCCTCCAGCAGGTCAGCTTCAGATTCATTGATTAGGTCATATTCGGAAATCACGCCCTGGGAGCTGTTTAAGCTGCGGTGGGGCGTGACTCGGATTGGCAGATCGGCGATGCTGGTTTGAGCAAGAAGTTTATTGGCCTGATCCTGGCTACTGACCTCGACAAGAATTTCTCCGGTTCGTTGTTTTTTGGCCTTATACGACCCTCCAACAATACCGTCAAGAAACTTTGAAATGAGAAATACAGACTGTGAAGCAAGAGGTTTTGATTGGTCTACAGATTCCATCACGATGAAGCGAGGATAGTTGTTCGGTTTCGGAGGACTCAAGTTAGGAAGTGGTGGAACAGAAACTTCGGTGCGGCCCCTTTTCGGGGGCCGATCACGTTTGGGGGGGGGGGGGTTTAGAAAATGCCATATAGCATAGTATAAAAGCAGGGAGACTGGGGTACTTTCTTCTTTGACCTTACCCTGGTAGCCAAAGAGGTCCCGGAGCTCCCTGCCTGGTAGACAGACAGGGAGCCCATCCGCCGGAGCTTGACCTGGGCTCCGACGGCCACCGTTCGTGGTTTCTAACCCTCCACCTATAAACACATCGCCACGGTTGGATCCAGCTTATGTTTGGGGGCTCGGGGTCCGCGGTATCGCCAGTACCGTCACCAAGATTACTCAAGGTGCCCCGTGCGGGGTAATGTGATATGAGGAAGGGTGCCAGGTAGAAAACACAACTTGAATTCGGCAGGAGATTGCCCTGAGAACACGTGATGGAGGCCGGCTGGGTGACGGCTATTCTTCCTTGTAGGAAGTGCTATCTCAGAAGATATGAACGATGCTCATCGGTACAGTTTTATCATAAGTAACATGGGCTCCCTACGGGAGGCGCGAGGTTGCAGGACGTCCCAGCAGATGCCGAGGGCTAACCTTTGCGCTTTTTACTGGTACATCTTCTCTTTTACATTTATGATATATGACACCTGCTCCTGTGGGAGACGCGTAGTTGCCGAAGGTGTCAACAGATGGCGACCGCTAAGCGAACGCGGGAAAACTCAAGTGAATTTTACGTGCAAAAGAACGCAGATTAAAAAAATCTCGCTGGCCTTCTAATCCGCATGTTAGGACAAAATCCTGAAAGTGGTTTTTGGGCAAATAAATGGGCAGCATTTTTCAGAAAAAACGAACGGGAGATATCAACTGGCGGGGCGGGTATTTACGAATGCGTAAAAACACACTGTTTTCCCGAAATCCCGCTTGCCTCTATTGGAAGGGTGTAATTGAAAAACGTTGTATAGCAGTGTTTAGATACTTGAGTTAGTTGCCTATCTCAACAAAACCCAGTCGATATCTCAAATGGCGGGCGGTAAAAAAATTAATATCTGAAAAAATATTTTACCGCTTTTCACTCTCTCCATTGTGGAATTTTTAAAATTTTCAGAAATATTGACCTCCAACACCGTAATCAGAATGTGTCCTTGCAATCTGGAGCCGTTTGAAAAAGCAGTTGGCTAGACGTGTACATAACCTGTTAGGCCTTTTTGGCTCATGAGCCGTGTCATTTGTATAAAACAATTTTGCCCTTTTAGAGGCGTCGCAGCGCGAAATCCTTAAAAACGTTTTTGTGCATTTGTATGTGTAACATATTCTAGCAAAAATCAGCTGGATAACTGAATCGGGGAAAGATTTATTCGGGAATCCTAAGGAACACCATTTTTGTTCCGGAATGCGGAATTACCTCGCTGGTGTAGGTTAGGGCGGAATCCAAAAACAACTTTTTAGATATTCTTAAGGACTACTTATATCAGCACAAAGCGCGTCGATATGTGAATGGGTGACCGAGAAAATTATGAATTCGCGAAACCACAATTTCGCCCTTTTCCTGGGGTAGGGGTGCAATTTCTGAAAAACCCGCCTTAGTGAGCACCTACTCGATGACGCAAATCAACTCGCGAAATTTGAAGTCTCTAGGTCTAACAGTTTTGGCTGGGCGTTGATGAGTTAGTCAGTCAGTCGGGCACTACTTTTTATAGGTATATATATACATATATATATATATATATATATATATATATATATATATATATATATATATATATATATATATATATACAGAAATAAGGGTTGGCAGTCGAGAAAACCTCGGAAAGCAAAGGGGAGGATGTGGTAGATCAATGAAACAGATTAAGAATTTGGAAAGAAAGAAAGAAAGTGAAGAAAAAATGCCCGCCAGGTGGGATCCGAACCCACGACCTCCAGAATACCGGTCTGGTGCGATAACCACTACGCTACCGGCGGGGCGATTTTCCCATTCACTTTCTGGGGTATTTATGTTAGGTAGATTTGTTTCCTGTGCTTGGGGGTGGTAGCCAGCGCCATTCGGACTAATCGGGGTGAAGGGGACCTTCTTTTTACCCCCGGGTCGTGACTCGAGTGTCTACGACATGTCCAGAGTGGTCGACCAGCTTTGAACCCTCTTAAGCTCCCTTTGGCAACAAGACTGCCAGAACAGAGGCCCTCGCTATGCATGTAGCGAATCAGAATAGGAAATGAGGGGCTCGTTGAAAATAACACAGAAATAAGGGTTGGCAGTCGAGAAAACCTCGGAAAGCAAAGGGGAGGATGTGGTAGATCAATGAAACAGATTAAGAATTTGGAAAGAAAGAAAGAAAGTGAAGAAAAAATGCCCGCCAGGTGGGATCCGAACCCACGACCTCCAGAATACCGGTCTGGTGCGATAACCACTACGCTACCGGCGGGGCGATTTTCCCATTCACTTTCTGGGGTATTTATGTTAGGTAGATTTGTTTCCTGTGCTTGGGGGTGGTAGCCAGCGCCATTCGGACTAATCGGGGTGAAGGGGACCTTCTTTTTACCCCCGGGTCGTGACTCGAGTGTCTACGACATGTCCAGAGTGGTCGACCAGCTTTGAACCCTCTTAAGCTCCCTTTGGCAACAAGACTGCCAGAACAGAGGCCCTCGCTATGCATGTAGCGAATCAGAATAGGAAATGAGGGGCTCGTTGAAAATAACACAGAAATAAGGGTTGGCAGTCGAGAAAACCTCGGAAAGCAAAGGGGAGGATGTGGTAGATCAATGAAACAGATTAAGAATTTGGAAAGAAAGAAAGAAAGTGAAGAAAAAATGCCCGCCAGGTGGGATCCGAACCCACGACCTCCAGAATACCGGTCTGGTGCGATAACCACTACGCTACCGGCGGGGCGATTTTCCCATTCACTTTCTGGGGTATTTATGTTAGGTAGATTTGTTTCCTGTGCTTGGGGGTGGTAGCCAGCGCCATTCGGACTAATCGGGGTGAAGGGGACCTTCTTTTTACCCCCGGGTCGTGACTCGAGTGTCTACGACATGTCCAGAGTGGTCGACCAGCTTTGAACCCTCTTAAGCTCCCTTTGGCAACAAGACTGCCAGAACAGAGGCCCTCGCTATGCATGTAGCGAATCAGAATAGGAAATGAGGGGCTCGTTGAAAATAACACAGAAATAAGGGTTGGCAGTCGAGAAAACCTCGGAAAGCAAAGGGGAGGATGTGGTAGATCAATGAAACAGATTAAGAATTTGGAAAGAAAGAAAGAAAGTGAAGAAAAAATGCCCGCCAGGTGGGATCCGAACCCACGACCTCCAGAATACCGGTCTGGTGCGATAACCACTACGCTACCGGCGGGGCGATTTTCCCATTCACTTTCTGGGGTATTTATGTTAGGTAGATTTGTTTCCTGTGCTTGGGGGTGGTAGCCAGCGCCATTCGGACTAATCGGGGTGAAGGGGACCTTCTTTTTACCCCCGGGTCGTGACTCGAGTGTCTACGACATGTACAGAGTGGTCGACCAGCTTTGAACCCTCTTAAGCTCCCTTTGGCAACAAGACTGCCAGAACAGAGGCCCTCGCTATGCATGTAGCGAATCAGAATAGGAAATGAGGGGC